>NW_007249334.1:13276-20789 GCF_000164805.1 Carlito syrichta | reverse complement strand
GCAACTGCACTCCAGTCTGGGTGACAGAGTGAGACTCCAACTCAAAAAAAAAAAACAAAACGAAAAAAACCTTCACTTCTAGAAGAGTCAAGCTTCTTCACTCCAAACAGATGGAGTTGTCATTCAACTTAACGGATCAACAACATCCCATGAGCCAGACCTGGTCCCACCCCCTCTGTTTGCAACTAAAACTGGATATTTGTGAGGAAAGAAACCTTGATTCCTGCTGTACATGATCTACCAAAATTAATCCAAAACAGATCAGAGGTCTGAACATGAGCACTTGAACAGTGAAGCTTTTTGAAGAAAAAGGAAAATATCCTATCTCTGGGATGGGCAAAGGTTTCTTGACACACAGAGCACAAGCTACAGAAGAAATCGGAGTTCCGTCAGCATGAGCATTGCTCTCCAAGATAAATAAGCCAGCCCTGGACTGCCAGGCAAAAATAATATCTGCGTGTCCTGACAAAGGACCCCTTATCCTGAATACAGGAAAAAGAAACCCTGCAAATCAAAAATAAGATGAAAACCCCCATTTAACAAGCGAGCGAGAGACTTGACCACAGATGTTCACAAAACACAGCTGATTCTCAGCTTACCAAGGGATTATGTCCCACTGTGAGCTGAAAACATCTTTAGGTTGGGATTCACCAACCCTCGGGAAGGCGTGGTGGGCTGGGAGCTGCAGCCCATCGCCTCAGCACTGCAAGAGTGTCACACCACATGTCACCAGCCCGGGAAAAGACCCAAGTCCAGAGTGTGGTGTCCACCATAGCTGCTGCTTTCTCGCCATCAGGAAGTCGAGCCACTGTACGTCACGGACCCATGCAGACTTGCCTGGTCAGTCAGAACATGGAAAGTTGCACAGCATTGTTCGTCCCCACTTAAATCACAGAGATGCTGCTTCCCATACATTAGAATGACTAGAATTAGACGGACGCTACCAAATACAAGTGTGGAACCACTGGAGCTCGCATGTGGCTGTCTCAAGTGTATCCAGTTTGGAAAACTGGTGGGCAAGTTTGTTGTTTTTTGTATTTTGTGGGTAATAGAGATGGAGTCTCGCTGTATTGTCCAGACTGGTCCCCAACTCCTGGCCTCCCAAAGTGCTAGGAGTACGGGTGTGAGCCACCACACCCAGCCTTGTTTTCTTGAGTAGACATAGGCCTACTCCTCCCTTATGACTCAGCGGTTCTCTTAGATACTCATTTAAGGACACTCTGTCCTCAGAAAACTGGTACAAGGATGCTTGTCCTGTTATTCATCTTAACACATCATCAAGGGGAACACAGATAAGCGGATTATGGCATATTCCTGCTCAGCAGTAAGCGAGAACGAACTTCGATGAGTGCAGTAATGAGTAGGATCTCAAACATGCGTTAAGTGAAAGAAGATCTGTAAGAGTTCCATGTCTGTCTTTCGATGAGGTTCTGCCTCTGACCAAACTAGTTGATGACAGTAGAAACTGGAATAGTGGCCGGGTTCGGTGGCTCAGCCTGTCACCCCAGCACTTTGGGAGGCCGAGGCAAGTGGATTGCCTGAGCCCGCGGGTTCGAGACCAGCCCGGGCAACTTGGTGTGAGACTTCATCTCTACAATCAATCAAAAAATGAGCTGGGTGTGGTGGCGCACACCTGTAGATCTGGCCACTTGGAAGACAGGCAGAGGATCACCGGACCCCAGCAGGTCGATGCTGGGGTGGCCATGAGCGTGCCACTGCCTCCAACCTGGGCAACGGGGTGAGACTCCTGCTCCAAAAAAGGAAGGAAAAAAAAATTGGAACAACGTTTTCTCCTGAAGAGCAGAGGGCGGGATCTGCTAAAGGGGCCCGAGGAAACCCTCTGGGGTGAGGGACGTCTTCCACATCGTGTTGTGATGGTGGTTCCGTGAGTGTATGCATTCGTCAAAACTTGTCGCACTCTTAAAATCTATGTGTTCTAGCCGGGCTCGGTGGCTCAGCCTATAATCCGGCGCCTTTGGGAAGCTGGGGTGGGTGGGTTGCCTGATTTCGTGGGTTTGAGACCTGCCTGGGCAACTTGGTGAGACCTCATCTCTACAATAAATCAAAAAATAAGCTGGGCGTGGTAGCGCGCGCCTGTAGTTCCAGCTACTTGGAAGGCTGAGGCGGAACGATCGCCGGAGCCCAGCAGGTCGAGGCTGCAGTGGCCGCCCTAAATAAAAGTAAAACAATGTGCAGGATTATCAGGGAGAACGCATTTTCCAGCACCCCACACAGAGACCAAGCAATTCCCATTCCCACCCAGCCCACGAGAAGCTGGTTGCCTGGTGGGCTTGGAACCAAGCTCACCTGGTTCGGTAGCTTCTGGAGTCCAGCGTGTCTGCCTGCCATGGGAAGGATCCATTCCAGAGTGTTCTCCGCATGATAAGACTTTGTCCTGATGGAGGGAGCGGTCTGCATTTGTCCAGTACTGCCCATTCCCAGGTGGGTGAATTTGTCCAGCTTGGGGATCAAGTGTCAGGAAACGGATCAGACCACGCCCTTCAAGCCAGGTTCGTGTGCAAAAGGAAAAAAAGCTAGGATTTTGCATCCACATGTCTGCTGTGCCTTATGGGAGGTTGGGAGGGCATTATGTGTGATCGCCTGAGAAATTCCAACCCACCTCCTGTCATAGGAAGACAGATAAGCAGCAGTTGGTGTGGAGGGAATGGGAGCTAAGCTGACCAGACAGGCTGCCGCTTCCTTCTCATGGGGACAGTCGCACCCCCTAATGCCGATCACGCCTCCAGGGCTGTCTCCGGAGTAACAGGACGGTCATGGAGGTATATCAGGCATAATGCTAGCCTCCTGGCCTCACGTCTTCATGGGTTCTTAACACCAGAGCAATGCTCTCAGGCCCTCTGCACCCTCTCCCAGGTGGTTGGAGTGACGTTGCTGATTAATTTCTGAGAGAATCTGCATTTCTGGTTTTATTTCTTTCTGAGTCAGAGTCTCTGTTGCCCAGGCTGGAAGGCAGTGGCACGTTCATGGCCACCACAGCCTCAACCTGCTGGGCTCAGGCGATCCTTCCACCTTAGCCTTGCACCTGTAGTTTCAGTTACTTGAGTGCCTCCACACCCAGCTAATTTTTTAATTTATCGTAGAAGCCAGATCTCGCTAAGTTCCCCAGGCTGGGCTCAGAACTCTTGGGCAAAGAGAAGTCCCCTCATCTCGGCCTCCCAAAGTGCTGGAATTACAGATGTGAGCCACCACCCAGCTTGCATTTTTGCTCCAGTCACGACAGCACTTTCTCTCCCAGATGTGACCTGTGGCTGTCCAGTCGGCCCTGGTGGGGAGGTGTGTATGTCAGTATCAGGAGTGCGTTATTAGCAAAACCATTTAGCACTCATCGAAAGCCAGACTCTCTCGTCAGCTTTTACCCGTTTGTCTCCCAAGTTCTAGTTCTTGCTTCTTTCGGAACTCTGGGGTCAGGAGGAGGAGGTTGTTTTCCCATTTCCTCTCAAACAACAAAAAGCAAGAAATTAAGGATATAACTCTACCTGGACTAATTCTAGTCTCTTTAAGACCAGTGGCCCAAGCTAGGAGTGTGTTTATATGAAAGTCGCAGAAATGATAAGGCTGAAAATAGATGGATAGAAAAATGATGTGAGCAAAAACGAGCGCTAATACCCGACAAAGGGTTTACAGTTACAAGTGCTGCCGGGCAAGAGGCTGTTCACAAACTAAATACAGCAGCTAAACGCAGCTAGCAGAAAAGGCACTTCTGTTTCCAGCTTTAAGAGTGACTTCAGGCCAGGCTTGGTGGCACACCCTGTGATCCCAGCTCTTTGGGAGCCCAAGATGAGTGGATTGCCTGAGCCTGCGGGTTCGAGACCAGCCCAGGCAACTTGGCAAGGCCTCGTCTCTACAATAAAATAAAAAATCAGCCGGGCATGGTAGCGCTCAACTGTAGTTCCAGCTACTTGGAAGGCTGAGGTGGAAGGATCGCTGGAGCCCACAGGTCGACGCTGGGGTGGCCATGAGCGTGCCACTGCACTCCAGCTTGGGCGACAGAGTGAGACTCAGACTCAAGAAAAAAAGTGACTTCATCAGACTAAACATTCTGCCAACAATAATAAAAACAATTTTGTTGAATTAGGGTCTCACACTGCCACCCAGGCTGGAGTGCAGTGGTGCGATCACAGCTCACAGCAGCCTCCACCTCTTGGGTTCAGACGATCCTTCCACCTCAGCCTCCCGAGTAGCTGAGACTGTAGGCACACCACCACATTGGATTAATTTTTTTAAAAAGTATTTTTGTAGAAATGAGGTCTCGCCATGTTCCCCAGACTGGTCTTGAGCTCCTGGCCTCAAGCAGTCCTCCCACCTCAGCCTCTCAAAGGGCTGGGATTGCGGGCATGAGCCGCTGCACCCGGCCAAAAAGTTGAACTTAAAAAAAAAAAAAAACTAGCTGTTTGGAGGCACGGGAGAGCAAACAACCTGTGAGGACTCAGAAGGCCGTGTCCCAGGGAGAAGGAATGTGTCACAGGAAACCTGCTGTCGACACCACGGTCCCCTGTGGCGCTTGGGCTGGGGTGACGCAGCTCGGCTTCTGGTCACCGTTCAGGAATGGGAGAGAAAGACACAAGACTTACGTGCCAGGAAGGAAGCCGAGCTGAGAGCCAAGATTCTGGAGACGAGAGCCAGAGAGAGGCGAGCCCGGCCTCACCCCTCCTGTTCGCAATGCCGGTGATGACCCCTAAGCCACGCCAGGGAAGGATGGCGGGTCTGTATCACCGTTGCCAGCTCCCAACCCAGCTGGCTCCTTCTCTGCCTTCTGCAGTTCTGACCCTACCCGTGTCTGCCTTCTGGAAAACGCACCTGGTGTGGTGGGCAGCAGGAGTGTCCGGGCAAGTGGGCGGCAAGAGGGCCCTGGAGTGAGTGGGGCTGCAGGTGCCAGCGTCACCGGGGCTGGGCGGGTGTGCGAGGCCAGCAGCACCACCGGGAGAGCCAGCGCTGGGGTGTCGGCAGCCACGCAGGAGTCGGGGCATGGTGGGGCGTGGCTCTTGCTTGATGTTCAAGATGGCTGGATGCCCGCGGGGGCAGGCCTTTCTCTTTTTGTTGAATCGGAGTCTCACTCTGTCGCCCAGCCTGGAGTGCAGTGGCACACTCACAGACGCCACAGCCTCGACCCACAGACTCAGATGATCCTCCCGCCTCAGCCTTCCAAGTAGCTGGAACTACAAGTATGCGCTACTATGCTGGGCTAATTTTTTATTTATTGTAGAGACAAGGTCTCACCAGGTTGCCCAGGTGGGTCTTTAACCTGCAGGCTCAGGCAGTCCTCTTGCCTTGGCCTCCCAAAGTGCTGGGATGACAGCCACCACACCCAGCCTGAGGGCAGGCCTTTCGAAGTGTCTGGGCCCTGGCTGGGAGGATCTAGGTTCCTGAGACGGAGGCCTTGAAGACATCTTTCCAGTCTTTTCTGAGTTTGTAGAAGCAGCCACCCCTCCTGTCAATGGGGGGGCAGGTCAAGGATATTTCTCCCACACAACAGTGAACGTCCCCTTGGCAACGGCCCCTACCTCCTCTCCTGGCTGCCAAGGCTTACGCCCAGGTAGAGTTGCAGCGTGACTTATACCAGAACCTGCAGGATCTGAGATAGGGGCTGCATGGACCAGGACGTACCCGTGGGGCTGAATTCTGAGGGCGTTCCATCCAGTGAGTCGGTAGCTAAGGATGGATAATGGAGTGCTTATTTTTGAGAGGCTCTCAGGATCCAGAACTGATCACGTTGTTGTTGCAGGCATCCCAGGGGACGGTGCCAACTTGCTTTTAGAAGCTTGTAAAAAGCAATAGCTGGCCAGGCACAGTGGCTCACGCCTACAATCCCTCTCTGGGAGGCTGAGAAGGGAGGATCACTTGAGGCCAGGGGATCGAGACCAGCCTGCACAATGTGGCCAGATATCATCTCTATAAGAAAAATTTTAAATGACCCAGGCATGGTGGGGCATGCCTGTAGTCCCAGCTACTCAGGAGGCTGAGGTGGATCACCAGAGCCAAGGAGGTCAAGGCTGCGGTGAGCCATGATTGTGCCACTGCACTGCAGCCTGGGCGACAGAGTGAGACCCCAACTAAAAAAAAAATTAAAAAAGCACGGTGGGGGGGACATAACATCAGTAAGAGTACCTGATCTCCGGGTCTATTCCCAATAGGGGAATTGCTGGGTCATATGGAAGGTCAATTTCTAGTTCTTTCAGAAACCGCCACACTGTCTTCCAAAGAGGTTGTACTGGTCTGCATTCCCACCAGCAGTGTAGAAGCGTTCCTTTTTCTTCACATCCTCGCCAGCATCGGTTGTTGTGTGTTTTATTAATGATGACCATTCTTACAAGGGTTAGGTGGCATCTCAACGTAGTTTTGATTTGCATTTCTCTGACGATGAGTGAGACTGAGCACTTTTTCATGTGTCTTTTGGCTGCCCATGTATCTTCTTTTGAGAAGTGTCTCTTCATACCCAGAGAAATTCAGATTATTCTACGAAAAAGATACCTGCACACGTAGGTTTGTTGCAGCTCTGTGCACAATAGCAGAAACGTGGAACCAACCGTGTTGCCCATCAAAGCTAGACTGGATAAAAAAAAAAAATGTACATATACACAATGGAATATTATGCAGCCATAAAGGACAAATACATGGGCTTTGCAGCAAATTGGATGGATTTGGAGTCAACCACACTCAGTGATTTATCACAGAAACAAAGAACTGAGTTCCATGTGTTCTCACTCATAAGGTGACCTTGCAATTATAATGCTATAAGAAAGCGATTGGTCGTAGTGGGAAACTGTCAAGGGAGGGGGGGTGGGACTGGCAGTTGAAGGAAACTGCTAGGGGAGGGAGGGGCATGCCTCATCAACAAGGGTACCTGCGTGATCAATGCCTGTATACCTAACCCTGAATTTTACCCCACATCTTTATAATAAATAAATTAATTTTTTTAAAAAAGAGTCCCAGCCAGGCTCGGTGGCTCAACCTGTCATCCCGCGCCTTTGGGAGGCTGAGGTGGCGGATTGCCTGTGCCCCGCGGGTTCGAGACCCGCCTGGGCAGCGAGACTTCATCTCTACAATAAATCAAAAAAATCAGCCAGGCGTGGTAGCGCGTGCCTGTAGTTCCAGCTACTCGGAAGGCTGAGGCGGAAGAATCGCCGGAGCCCAGCAGGCCGAGGCTGCGGTGGCCGGGAGCGGCCCCTGCACTCCAGTCTGGGCGACAGAGTGAGACTCTGACTCAAAAAATAATAATAATAAATAAAAAAATTTAAAAAAGAGTACCTGATCTCAAACCAAGGGAATGGGGACCAAAGGGAGGCCCAAGCTTTACCTGTATGATGGTCACTTGTACACCTAATCCTGAATTGTACCCCACATCTTTAAAATAAAATTTAAAAAGCTAAATGCCTTTTATTAAGTGACAAAATAACTTTGGGACTGTAATGAAGACTGCAGACCTTAAAATGGGGGCATTTTCTGGTATTCCCAGTCTAATCACATGAATCCTTTTTTTTTTTTTTTTTGAGTC
>NW_007249334.1:7085-13146 GCF_000164805.1 Carlito syrichta | reverse complement strand
ATCCACTCACCTCAGCCTCCCAAGGCGCGGGATGACAGGCTGAGCCACCGAGCCCGGCAGCTGTCTTGACTTCTAAGATGGAACTGCCTGTACCACAGTTGCCTCAGGTGACCATTTTGGACTTCCAGGGGCAGGCTTGGGCAGTAAACTCTAGTTAATTCTAGTTTCTTCCAGTGAGTTCATCAGATCAATTAATTAATCAATTAGAATTAATTGTAGGCTCTGAGAAGACACTTGACAGTTGCATTGGAGGTCTGATGTCTCTGCCGACGTTCCACTTTCCCTTCATTCTGGAAAAAAAAAAAAAAGAATTAATTGTAATTCTAATGGAGTAAGTTCTTTTTTTTTATTTTTACTTTTTTGTGTTTTCTTTTTTAGAGGCCAGATCTCGCCGTGCGACCCAGGCTGGTCTCGAGCCCCTGGACTCAGGCAATCTTCCCATTTCCTCCTCCCAAAGTGCTGAGATTACGTGTGTGAGCCACCGTGTGCAGCTTTTTTTTTTTGTAGAGACAAGTTCTCACTATGTTTTCCAGTCTGGTCTCAAACTCCTGGGCTGAAGTTATCCTCCTGCTTTGCCCTCCCAAAGTGCCGGGATTACAGGTTTGAGCTACTGTGCGCAGCCTAGTTTAAGATTTTTTTTTTTGAGTCAGAGTCTCACTCTGACACTCAGCCTGGAGTGCAGGGGCACACTCATGGCCACTGCAGCCTTGACCTGCTAGGCTCAGGCGAATCACCTCAGCCTTCCAAGTAGCTGAAACTACAAGTGCGCACCACCACACCCGGCTCATTTTTATTTAGTTGTAGAGACGAGGTCTCTCCAAGTTGCCCAGGCTGGTCTTGAACCCCTGGGCTCAGGTAATCCGCTCGCCTCCACTTCCAAAAGTGCTTGGATGACAGGTGTGAGTCTCTGCGCTCAACCAAATGTCCAGTTTTCAACATAAACATCACAAAGTATACAAGGAAACAGAGAAGCATGGTCCATTCCAAGAGAAAAGCTAGGCTGGGTGCAGTGGCTCATGCCTGTCATCCCACTACTTTGGGAGGCCAAGGTGAGAGGATTGCCTGAGCCCACGGGTTCAAGACCAGCCTGGGCAACTTGGCGAGACCTTATTTCTACAGTAAATAAAAAAATTAGCCGGGTGTGGTGGCGCAAGCCTGTAGTTGCAGCTACTTGGAACACTGAGGCGGAAGGATCGCCGGAGCCCAGCAGGCTGAGGCTGCGGTGGCCATGAGTGTGCCCTTGCACTCCCGCCTGGGCAACAGAGTGAGACTCCAACTCAAAAAATAAAATAGGCTGTGCTCGGTGGCACAGTCTGTAATCCCAGCACTTAGGGAGGCAGGAGGCGAGAGAATTGCCTGAGCCGGGGGGTTCAGGACCAGCCTGAGAAACTTGGCGAGACCTCATATCTACAATAAATCGCAAAGTTAGCTGGGCGTGGCGGTGTGTGCTTGTAGTTCCAGCTACTTGGAAGACTGAGGCAGAAGGATCACCAGAGCCCTGCAGGTCGACGCTGGGGTGGCCGTGAGTGTGCCACTGCCCTCTAGCCTGGGTGACGACGTGAGACTGACTCAAAAGAAATCTGAAACCATTTACTTTTTTTTTTCCTTTTGAGACTGTGTCTCGTTCTGTCACTCAGGCTGGAGTGCAGTGGCCACAGCTCACTGCAGTCTCAAACCCTTGGGCTCTAGGAATTCTCCCACCTCAGCCTCTCAAGCAGCTGGGACTACAGGCGTGCACCACAGAACCCGACTCTTCTTTTTTGGCAGAGACAGAGATCTTACGATGTTTTCCCGGCTGGTCTCCAACTCCTGGTTTCAAGAGATCCTCCCACCTCAGGCTCCCAAGTCACCAGAGTTACAGGCCTGAGCCACCATGCCCAGCCTAGGGTCACTTACTCTCCAGCTGAAGAACTTTCTTTAACACCGCCTGCAGTGACGTTCAGCTGGCAAGGAACTCTCCCAGCGGTTGTTGATCTGAAAAGGTCTTTCTTGGACTTGCATTTTTGTAGCACCATTTCACCGAACATAGATTTCACGGGGACAGGGTTATTGTTTTTCCAGCACTTTGCACATGTGCCATCTTCTGGCCACATCTTATTGTCCCCCTGTACCTAACATCTTGTTTTTATTCTCTTGCGGCTTTCAAGACAAAGTGCTGAGATTACATGTGTGACCCACTGTGTCCAGCTTTTTTTCTTCTTTTTTTTTTTGTAGAGGCAAGTTCTCGCTATGTTGCCCAGTCTGGTCTCAAACTCCTGGGCTCAAGTGATCCTCCTGTCTTGGCCTCCCAAAGTACTGGGATTACAGATGTGAGCTACAGGCGTGCACCACAGAACCCAACTCTTTTTTTTTTTTTTTTGGTAGAGACAGAGTTCTTACTGTGTTGTTCACTGAGCTTCTTGAATCTGCAAGCTAATGTTTTTCGTTGGATTTGGGCAATGTTCAGCCATGATGTCTTAAAATACTTTTGTTCTGGCCGGGCTCGGTGGCTCAGCCTGTCATCCCAGCACTTTGGGAGGCCGAGGTGAGGGGATTGCCTGAGCCGGCCGGTTCAAGACCCACCCAGGCCACTTGGTGAGACCTCCTCTCTACAATAAATCAAAAATTAGCCGGGCGTGGCAGCGCACACTTGTAGTTCCGGCTACTTGGAAGGCTGAGGCGGAAGGATGGCCAGGGCCCAGAAGGTCGAGGCTGCGGTGGCCGGGAGCGGCCACTGCACTCCAGTCTGGGCGACAGAGTGAGACTCCGACTCAAAAAAAAAATTTTTTTTTGTTCTGCCTCTCATCTTTCCTCTCCTTCTGGGATTCCAATTGCACGTGTGTTGGACTGCTTGAGATAGTCTCATGGGACTCTTGGGGTATGTTCCTTTTTCGTTAGTCTTTTTTCTCTGTGCTCTTTGGAGTAAATAAATTCTGCTGCTCTGTCTTCACTTTCACTGATTCTTTCTCCTACTGTCTCCAATAAACTGTTGAGCCTATCTAGTGAATTTCTCCCTTGCTATGTTACTTTAGCTCTAGAATTTCATTTGATTCTTCTTTGTAGTTTCCATTTCTCTGTTGAGGTTCCCACCTGTTTGTTTAAGACTATATATTTTACTTTAATTATTTGATCATATCAATAATAGCAGCTTTGGCATCTTTGTTTTCTAAATCTAACTTCTGGCCAGGTGTGGTGGCTCACGCCTGTCATCCCAGTACTTTGGGAGGCAGAGGTGAGAGGATTGTCTGAGCCCAGGGGTTTGAGACCAGCCTGGGCAACTTGGCGGGACCTCAGCTCTACAATAAATTAGAAAAGTTAGCTGGGTGTGGTGGTGCATGCCTGTGGTTCCAGCTACTTGGAAGACAGAGGCGGAAGGATCACCTGAGCCCAGCAGGATGAGACTGTGGTGGCCGTGAGCATGCCACTGTCCTCCAGCCTGGGCAACAGAGTGAGACTCCCACTCAAAATAATAAAGTAAAATAAATCTAACTTCTGGATCCATTCAAAGTCACTTTCTGTTGACTGCCTTCTTCCTGAATGTGGATCACGAGTTCTTGTTTCTTTGTGTGTCTGGTTATTTTTCGTTGGTAACTGGACATTGTAGGTCATCTTTCACAGCAACTTTGGATTCTGGTATGTTCTTCTGAAGATTGTTGCCTTGTGTTCTAGTAGGTAGTTGACTTGCCTGATCTGAAACTGTGAAGTCTGTTTCCTCCGGGGTGTGTAGTGGCTGACATCTCTGCTCCAATTTTCAGCTTCCAGCTGTAGCTTTGGTAGCTGCCCACTGCACTTACGTACTTCACAGTTAGCCAAGGACATGGGTAGAGTCGATATTCCGACTTGCCAGCTTACTCACCCTTGGTTCCCGTGCTTTGGGGCTCACCTTTAATTTCCCAGATGCTCTGCCAGCCTCACACTTTGTCCTTGTACCTCAAACCAGAAAGGGTGCAACTTTCTGCCACCCAAGCTGTGCATGATCGGGGGTGATGTACCCAGTCCAAAGAGCAGAAACTCACAAATATCCCCCAGCACAGTGGCATCTCCCCTGTCTGTTTTTTTTTTTTTTTTTGAGTCGGAGTCTCACTCGGTCGCCCAGGCTGGAGGGCAGTGGTATGCTTACGGCCACCCCAGCCTCGACCTGTTGGGCTCCAGTGATCCTTCCGCCTCAGCCTTCCAAGTATCTGGAACTGCAGGCATGCACTATTACGTCTGGGTAATTTTTTTCTAGTTATTGTAGAGACGAGGTCTCGCTAAGTTGCCCAGGCTGGTATCGAGCCCACGGGCTCAAGCAATCAACTTACCTCGGCCTCCCAAAGTGCTGGGATTATAGGCTGAGCCACCGAGCCCGGCCTGCTTGCTTTTTCACTGAGCTTCCTAGGGTCTCTGATGTACATTGGTCGCTTGGTGGTCATCCAGGGATTTGGCCAGAGTGTGTGCTCAGATGTTGGGTCTCACCCCTCTGCCCCTCTGCCACTCTCTTGCTTGGGATTCCTTCCTGTGTGTCCAGTTCCCCTGCCAGCTCTGTACTCTACTCTGCCACCTTGAACTTGGAAGACTGTGGCTTTCCGCCGCCACAGCTGTGGGCTTGGGGACAAGGGGCTGGCCTCTTCTGTCTGTGTCTGTCTGTTGCCAGCTGCGGCTTCCACCAGCCGAGGGCACTTCTTCAGACGGGGTGGTGGGGAGAAGCTAGCAGCCAAAGTTCACAGCAGCTGGGGCTGGAGAACCTGCCTGGTAAAAGGCATTTGGGCAGGCACCAGCAGCCTCCACCACAGGGGCGAGAGGTCCCGACCACCTCTACCTTGGACATAAGTCGGGGCCCGTGGTCCTGGAAATTAGGTTTCTCCAAACAGCCTCTGCTTTGAGCCCTGCCCTGTCCCCTTCCTTTCTGTTTGTCTCCTGGCATATTCTTTTTGTATATATGCGTGTCCTTTTTTTGAGCCCAGGCTAGAGTGCAGTGGCATGATCACAGTCACCCCAGCCTCTGCCTGCTGGGCTCAGTCGATACTTCTGCCTCTGCCTCCCAAGTAGCTGGAACCACAAGTGCGCACCACCATGCCCCGCTAGTTTTTTGATTTATTACAGAGATGAGGTCTTGCCAAATCGCCCAGGCTGGTTTCAAACTCCTGGGCTCAGGCAATCCTCCCACTTCAACCTCCCAAAGGGCTGGGATGGCAGACATGATCCACTGCACCTGGCTGTTTTGTTTGGTTTTGAGACAGGGTTTCGCTCTGTCACCCAGGCTGGAGTGCACTGGTGCCAGCTGCCTGCAACCTCAGCCTCCTGGACTCAAGTGATCCTCCTGTCTCAGTCTCCTAGGACTACAAGCATGTGCCACCATGCCTGACTAACTTTTTTATTTTTTGTAGAGACGAGGTCTCACGATATTGCCCAGCCTGGGCTCAAATGATCCTCCCGGCTCGGCCTCCCAAGTAGCTGGGACTACAGGTGTGCATCACCATGTCCAGCTAATTAAAAAAAATTTTTTTTGAAAAGATGAGGTCTCGCTCTATTGACCAGGCTGGTCTTGAACTCCTAGGCTCAAGTGATCCTCTCACCTCAGCCTCCCAAGGTGCTAGGATTACAGGCAGGAGCCACCACGCCCGGCCCATATTCTTTTTAACCCCAGAGGGAAGTTTGTTTGCCTCTGAGAACCCTCGCCTATGGTTCTGAGTCGCTGGGGCTGCAGGGACCACCCGAAGGCTTTATTTCAGAGGCTCTGACCTCTCAGCCTCAGCTCCTCCACGGTCATTCACAGGTGCCCTCTCTCAGGGACATTAAGCCCCCCGCTTTTGTTTCACGCCGTCAGCCAGACCCCATTCCCAGGGGCTTCCTTCACCCCTGGGTGGACAGAGGACGCAGAGAGAGAGAAGACACCCCAGTGAGAGGTTTCCCTGATGGAGATTTTTAAAAATATTTTATGTTGCTAGAATTTCTGGGGGTAAAAAGGATCTATTTAACTGTTTTGATCCATTTTAAAAAGCATATTGGAGCCGGGCTCGGTGGCTCAGCCTGTAATCCCGCGCCTTTGGGAGGCTGGGGTGAGTGGATGGCCTGAGTCTGCGGGTTCGAGACCCGCCGGGGC
>NW_007249334.1:4820-7065 GCF_000164805.1 Carlito syrichta | reverse complement strand
TGCCTGTAATTCCGGCTACTCGGAAGGCTGAGGCGGAAGGATCGCCGGAGCCCAGCAGGTCGAGGCTGCGGTGGCCGGGAGCGGCCACTGCACTCCAGTCTGGGCGACGGAGTGAGACTCCAACTCAAAAAAAAAAAAAGCATATTGGATTTGAGGGTCTTTCTTTTTCTCTTCCTATTTTTTGGGTGGACCCTCCGAGTCCTGACCCCTGGTTCATCTGAGGCATCGGGGCTTGTCTGAGTCGAGAAATGCCGGATTGGGAACGTGCTGTCCGCATGGGGGCCGACATTCTTTATTTTAAAACCCAGCCGGCGGGGCACGGTGGCTCCAGCCTGTCATCTCAGCACTTTGGGAGGTCAAGGCGAGAGGATTGCCTGCGTCCAGGGGTTCAAGGCCAGCCTCGGCAACTTGGTGAGCCCTCGTCTCTACAATAAATCAAAAAACTAGCCAGGCGTGGTGGCACGGGCCTGTAGTTCCAGCTTCTTGGAAGGCTGAGGCAGAAGGATCCCCGGAGCCCACAGGTCGAGGCTGTGGTGGCCGGGAGCGGCCACTGCCCTCCAGCCTGGGCAACAGAGTGAGACTCTGACTCAAAAAAAAACCCAAAAAACAAATACCCAGCCGACATGAAAGCACTACACCAGCTCTTTGTTCTCACCTTTAAAAAGAGAACCCGGTCACCGAATGCCAGGAAACTGCGGATCCTTCTGAGAGAAACCCGCGGCCAAGGGCCTCTAGCCTGAAGCAGACAGAGACGGGAAACAGACGTAAAATTCCCTCCGTGGAGAAAATGACAGGCACCAGCGATGCTGTTAGCTGCATCTGGCTAATCACGGTTAATGCTTGCTGTTGTCAATTAAGCTTATTAGCGCAGGCAATTTGAGCACAGGATGACATGGCTTTAATTACCACGAGCGGCGCGCCGTCGGCGGAGACGGTGCGTTTCCAGAAGCGCAGCGCCCCCCGGAAATTAATCCTGACCCCCCGCATTGTGAGGCCTTGGGCAAAGCGAGGGGACACACCCGCACGCCGGCGAATGCAGGTGTGGAGGTGATGACAGTGACACGGTAATTTTTTCTATTATTTCTCTACTATTTTATTTTCTCAGCCGCAGCGGACCAGGGCCATTGTAAGCTTTCTTTTCTGAAATCTGTGCGCAGGAGGCGAAATTACCCGCATTAGGGTTCGGCCAAGACATTAAGCCCATTAAGGCGGTCGAGGCGCGAGGCTCAGAGCTTTTATTCGACTCGCACCCAGGGCTCGGGGAGGGGGGTCGGCTAAAGACAGCCCCACCGAGGACAGCCCAGGGGCGAGGCCGCCCTGGGGGGTCCCACGGCTGCCTCCTGCCTGGACCCCCGTGCGCTGGGAGAGCCGGAGCTGGGGGTCCCTGCAGGAGAGCTGACTGTGGCCCGAGCCCCGCACCCCCGTGGCTGGGACCCAGGTAGCACAAACGTGTCCCCAGAGCCGGGCAGGGAGGACCGCTCCCCACGGTGACTCCACTTTCCCGGCCCTCTCAGCTGGGTGCTCAAGCTCCATCCAGTGTCCTCTGGGTGTTCAGTCGAGCCCCTTTCCCGTTGCCCACAAGCGCCCGCTGTCTCGCGCCAGTCCGCCGTCCGAGGCTGGTGCCAGCCCTCCAGACTGGCCACTTCCTGCCAGCACCTCTGCTCATAAACGTGGGGTGGTCACAAACGGGTGACCTTTTCACATCCATTCTCGGTTTGGGTGACTCCTGCTGTGTGCTGGGTCCCAAGGACATCATGGCCCCGGGGACGCTGTGTTCTTGGGGACATCGTGGCCCTGCGGACATCGCGACCCTGGGGACATCGTGGTCTTGGGGGCACTGTGGCCCTGGGAACTTGGTGGCCCTGAGGACATTGTGGTCCTGGGGTTTTGGGCTTCTGGGGACACCATGGCCCTGGGGACTTCGTGGTCGCTCGGGAGGGGACGGTGGACACTGATCACACAAAAGACCAAATGGAACCCAGTGGGCCTTGTCGCCTGCTCAGAACCACAGACTCAGAGAGGAGTTTGCGGCATGACTTGAACACAAGGAAGTTGTGTTTCACGGGGACCCCCGACCCACGGAGCCCTTCCCGGCCTCAGGGACCCCGAGGCCATGCCCTGTCCCTTCCAGAGGCGGCCGGTGGGAGGACGGGGCTTGGGCGGGCTCCTGGACCCCGCAGAAGTGGAGGGGACACCCCGGCCGTGGGGGTCCGCTCCGCTCTCCCTGGGCCCGCGAGGTGCGCGC
>NW_007249334.1:2918-4636 GCF_000164805.1 Carlito syrichta | reverse complement strand
CAGGGGGCCCTGGGTCTGATTCACCCCCCCGCCCCCCCGCCGTGGGCTGAATTGCTAACCACATCATTATGTCCTGGCAGCAGAGACTTCAGGCTTCCAGCAGCTGCCGGGGCTGGTCAAGAAGGGAAGTCGTGTCAGGAGCCTGAGGGGCCCAGCCCCGCGACGAGTCCCCTCCAGCCTGAGCAGCCGTGCCAGGCCCCCATGCCCAGCTCTGACGCCGGGTCCCCAGGGTCCGTGAGGACACTGAGCCCCGGCGGACCCCAGCGTGGCTGGCGAGACTCGCGGGGGAGGCGACGCCCGCCCGGGCTGCCAGAGCCCATCCTGGGGGCGGACAGATGCCTCTGTCGTTTATCCTGCGCGGTGACATTTTGAGGCCCAGACGCAATGTTTATCGAGCGAGTGTCAAGCGTGCCAGACGGGAGTTTCGTGGTCTCCTGCCTCTGTTCCCGCCGGGACGCGGCGTCCCGGAACAAGCCGCCGTGTTCCGTCTGCATTCCCGCACGGGGCATCTCCTGGGGGAAGTTCGCCCTGGAAACGGCGGCCACACGGTGTGCCCGGGGAAGGGGGAGGGTCTGGGGGCGGTTTCTGCCAGCAGGTGTGCTGCTGCCCTGGGGTCTGCGGGGGCCAGGGACACCCTGGGAGTCTGTGGCCCGTGCCCTGACAGCCCGGAGAGCAACCCGGGACCCCTTGGGAGCTTAGGCCATCGAGGGTTCTTTGTCCCACCGAACTGGGCCTTCTAACCCCGCCTGAGCTGTCTCCCCCGTGCAGGGGCAGGTGATACTGACCCCTTTGGGGAGATGGAAGGAGTGGAGAGGGGACCCAAGGTCTGCAGGGACATGCCCCAGCCCCCTGTGTCCTTGCGCGGGATGGAGGGGCCGCCTAGACCCTGGTGGCCGAGGCCAGGGCCGCGAGGACGCCACCCTCCAGCCACGTCACCCGTCCACAGCCTCTCACAAGACACCCCTTCTGACACCCCAGGGCAAGCCCCTGCCCTGGGCCACACGTGGCCTTGTGGGAGACCTCATGGGCTGCTACATGGTAGGGAGCCCCAGCCACGGAACACCAAGGTCTGCCGGCCACCACAGGAGCTGGGAGAGGCAGGAGGGGCCTCTACTAGGCCCTGTCGACACCTTGACCGTGAACTTCCAGCCTCCAGACTGTGCAAAAATGCGAGTCTGTTGTTGACTTATCTATTTTTGAGTCGGGGAGCTCACTCCATCACCCAGCGCCGTGGCGCGATCACGGCTCACTGAAGCCTCAACCTCCTGGGCTCAGACGATCCTCCCACCTCAGCCTCCCAAGTAGTGGGGACACACGCCTGACTGATTTTTTATTATTGTACAATCTCGCTATGTTGCCCAGGCTGGTGTCAAACTCCTGGGCTCAAGGGATCCTCCTGCCTCAGCCTCCCAAAGTGCTGGAATGACAGGCGTGAGCCACCGCACCCAGCCTTGTGTCTGTTGCTTCAAGCTACTGCGTCCGTGACCATTTGTCACGACAGACCTGTGACATGGACACACCCAGCCAGTCCAGCCTCAAGGTATCCCCAAAGCGGTCTGCAGCCCCAGGCCCACCACAGCGGGGGTGGGATGTCAGCGTGGAGGGAGCCCGTGGACTTCACTGCCCGCACTGAAAATATTGACTTGGGCATTTTTTTTTTTCGAGTCGGAGTCTCACTCGGTCGCCCAGACTGGAGTGCAGTGGCCGCTCCCGGCCAC
>NW_007249334.1:0-2628 GCF_000164805.1 Carlito syrichta | reverse complement strand
CGTGTGCAAGAAAGGGACCCTAAGAATTGCACTCCCTCAGCCTCAGAGTCAATTTCCTGTCTCTGGAGCTTGGCTCGGGGCCCCCAGCCTTCCCCGGGGGCCATGGTCCTGGCCCTCCCACCTGTCTGTGCTGGACCTCCTTGGCCGCTCCTGCCTGAAACCCACCCCTTCTTCCGGGGTCCCCAGTGACCCAACACCTTGGCAGTCTGGGATGCTGGGTCAGTGGGTTATCAGAGGAGTCATTAAACAAACCTGGTTCAGCCTGTCATGCCAGCGCTTTGGGAGGCCGAGGCGAGAGGACTGCCTGAACCTGGGGGTTCGAGACCAGCCTGGGCAACTGGGCGAGACCTCGTCTCTACAATGAATCACAAAAACCAGCCGGGCGTGGTGGCATGCGTCTGTAGTTCCAGCTGAGGCGGAAGGGTCGCCGGAGCCCAGCAGGTCGAGGCTGCGGTGGCCGTGAGTGTGCCCCTGCACTCCAGCTTGGGTGACAAGAGTGAGACTCCAACTCCAAAACAAAAACAAAAACCAAAACCTGGCCCACTGCTTGTTTTCATAAATAAAGTTTTATTGTCACACAGCCACGCTCACATGCTGTGACATGTTGTCACGCCATAATGGCGGAGTTGACTGCTTGTGACAGAGGCTGTGTGGCCCACAAAGCCCAGAATATTGACTGCCTGGCCCTTTACAGAACACGTTTGCTGACCTTTGATTTATTGTATTGATTGATTTGTTTCTTTGAGTCGGGGTCTCACTCCGTCACGCAGGCTGGAGTGCAGTGGCACAACCGTGGCTCACCTCAGCCACGATGTCCTGGGCTCAGGCGATCCTCCCGCCTCCGCCTCCCCGGGGATTACAAGTGTGTGCCACCACGCCCAGCTAACTTTTTCTAACTTTTCTGTAGAGACAGGGGTGTCTCACTGTGTTGTCCAGGCTGGCCTGGAACTCTGGGGTCAAGCCATCCTCCTGCCTTTGCCTCCCAGTGTGCTGGGATGGCAGACATGGGGCACCGCGCCCGGCTTGACCTTTGGCTTGCACCGATGTGGTCACTGCTTCGAGACTCCTCACCCCTCAGGACTCTCGGGGAGTCCAAGCCCTTGCCCCTAATCAGGTGTGGGACGGAGGGGTCAGGTGCCTGGTCACGCAGGGTGCCGGCACCCCGAGTCCCTCTTGCGTACGAGATCACCCCCGGGGCTCAGAGATGGCCCCCTCCGCTGCCCTCTGTGCGCTGGCCCTCACTCAGAAGGGTCAATTCTCCAGAACGTTCTCCATTCAAGTTCTTAACTCGGGCAAATAGTCCCGAGATGTGTTTTTAATAGCTTCAAATGAAACTCAAATCTCGTTAGGTGATGACGAAAAGAATTCAAATATCAATCTCCATTTGCCTTTAACCTTTTCAGATATTAAAGTCACCACAGAGCAGCAAATAATAAAGAGATAAAGATGCAAATGAAATGGGAACCATGGCCTCAGACCGTGGACGGCCAGGGCCGGGCATCGGCGTCCTGGCTGTGCTTGGCCCGGGCCCGACGGCCGCGGTTGGCAGGCCGCTGCCCGTGGGCTTCTGGACCTAAAAGGAAGGGACTCGGAACTCGGCTGTAGACACGTTAAACCGCAACGGCCCTCCGAAATACACCACAGACACAGCTGCTCTGGAAAGCCCACTTTTGGCCGGCACGGTGGCTCCTGCCTGTGATCCCAGCACTTTGGGAGGCCGAGACGAGAGGATTGCCTGGGCTCAGGGGCTCGAGACCAGCTCGGATCTCTACCCTAAATCAAGAAAAAGGCCGGGCTCGGTGGCTCAGCCTGTCATCCCGCGCCTTGGGAGGCTGAGGTGAGTGGATTGCCTGAGCCCGCGGGTTCGAGACCCGCCTGGGCCACTTGGCGAGCCCTCATCTCTACAATAAATCAAAAAACCAGCCGGGCGTGGTAGCGCGCGCCTGTAGTTCCGGCTACTCGAAAGGCTGAGGCGGCAGGATCGCCGGAGCCCCGCAGGCCGAGGCTGCGGTGGCCGGGAGTGTGCCACTGCCCTCCAGCCTGGGCGACAGAGGGAGACTCCGACTTCAAATAAATAAAATAAATAAAAAGTCCATTTTTACCCCACGGTCGGTCAGGAAGAGCAGTCACAAGCCGGTGCATTTCAATGGCCCAAATTACCAGTAATTTCAGCATAAATGAGGCCATTATGTGCTGGCAGCTAGGGTCCCCCTCCCGTGCAAGGACAGGGTGGTGGGAGGAGGCCCGAGCCTCCCATCCGTCCCTTTGGAGGGGAAGGCTGGTGCTCGGCTCGCTGAGACTCCAACTCAAACACAGCAAAGCAAAACAAACATTTTATTTTATGGCTTTATTTTATTTTATTTTCTGGAGTCTCCCTCCGTCGCCCAGACCAGAGGGCGGTGGCTGCTCCCGGCCACCCCAGCCCGACCCGCTGGGCTCCGGCGATCCTCCCGCCTCAGCCTTCCAAGGAGCCGGCACGACAGGCACGCGCCACCAGGCCCGGCTCATTTTTTGCTTTATTGCAGAGTCGAGGTCTCCCCAAGTTGCCCAGGCTATTCCCGAACCTGCGGGCTCAGGCGATCCTCTCACCTCGGCCTCCCAAAGTGCTGGGATTACTGGCTGAGCCAC
>NW_007249333.1:701612-702196 GCF_000164805.1 Carlito syrichta | reverse complement strand
AGACCTCCTTCTGCCCACCCCCACAGGCACACCAAGTTCACAGCCTCTCACCCCGGGACAATGGGTCTACCTCTCAGATGCAGAAGCCAAAGCTCGCTTACAACCCAAATGAACTGAACCCTTTCAAATAATTCTCTCCACTCCCATGGCAGCCCAGCCAAGCTGCTCATAGACAAAGGACAGCTCACCCCCTGGATCCACATTTCCCACCTCAAGCTAGCTAAAATATCTCCTCTTCTCCTTCCCTCCACAGAAACGCCAACCCTTTCTTGTTCCACAGTACCGGGTCATCCTTTCAAACTTCGAATATCCCGTGTCAGTCGTTCCCCCTCTCTGCCCTCCATCCAGGAAAACTCCACATAACCAAATTTCCATATAATAGCCCTCAATCTGATCATTCCTTAATAATAATCATACCCTTTTTCCTAGTACTCCTATTCATCTTCCTTTCTCATTGCTGCCCATAAACGCCCACCTTCCTTATCTCAATGGCTCAACTTTCCTTCCTCATCTCAATGACTCAACTTTCACCCCTAATCCTCCTTACTTCCCTCCTCCCTCCCACTCTCAAGGCAAGCCACCCC
>NW_007249333.1:519283-700825 GCF_000164805.1 Carlito syrichta | reverse complement strand
GGCCCACTTCCTGCCACCTGGGCTGTTTTTGTGGTGCAATGGCACCCTCCTCTCCGAGCTTCAAACCTAACTCATCCCTGCATAATTGTCATGTTGGTCCCTCAGATCTCTTTATACTCCATGACCGACCTCCAGACACTTTTAACCCCCAGGCATTCACACAAAAGGGCCATCTTCCTCCTGATTATGGTTGGATTGTCCCTCGCATCCGCTTTCACCTCCCTCGGCCTGGCGGGAGGAGCTCTCGGCTACTCACTATGGGCAGTAGAAGACCTACAAAACAAAATTCAGATGGTGCTAGACACCACCTCAGAATCCATCGGGTCACTACAAAGACATATAACTAGCTTAGCACAGGTAACCCTCCAAAATCATAGAGCCCTAGACCTCTTAACAGTCGAAAAAGGAGGCACCTGCCTCTTTCTCCAGGAAGAATGCTGCTATTATGTCAATGAATCAGGGCTCATTGAACAAAATATCAACAAACTAAACAACGTTTCCTCACAGCTTCAATGAACAAAGCCCACTCAAATTACCAGTTGGTTTCCAAATTCCCTCCTCACGTGGCTTCTTCCTTTCATTACTCCAGATGTTCTCCTTCTCGGCCTGTGTTCCTTTCTCCCTTGCATTATAAAATTTCTTCAATCTCAATTCCAAAAATTTCAAATCAAACCATTAACCAGTTTCTTTTACAGAGTTACAACCTCCTGCCCACCGAAGACCCAGCCTCAACAACCCAAGCCTTATTGCCTCCTAAACCTTCTCACCCCATTTTTCATTACAGATATGACTTTCAGGCCTTATTACCTCCAACTCAGGTTTTCAACGTTCCTTGACCATCTTCTTCGTGACAAATGGCTCCTTCCTTTCCCGTGTCCACTCGACGACTGGCCGGACCAACTTGCATTCCTCTACCTCCAGGGCACCTTTCAAGACTTTCACCCCAGTGAAATATTTTCTTTTGGCACCTTCTTATGGGGCCTCATGTGGCTGGTTCTTTCACCCACCTCACCCAACAACGACCTCCGCCAGCAGGAAGTAGCCAGATCGATCAACTCTGCCCCTTTATCACTTAACCAAAGAGGTGGGAATGAAAGGCCCCAACCAGCCACGAGGAACCCGACCCCTTCAAAGGCTAAGCCTAGATGTGGCCCCCACCTAAAATGGCGCTCTCGCCTAAGAAGGCGCCCGGACAAACTAACATGGAAGCTCGGACAAGGTTCTCTGGGTTCTTCTTCCACAACAAAGCCCACCATTCCCGCACCCGTGAAAGCCCCTGCCAATCCCAAAAATGTCTCACCTGCCGACCAATAGGTAACCGACAGGTCGCTTTAAATTTCTATAAAACCTGCCACACCCCTGCCTCCATGCTGCAATCTGATTCTCAGGTTCTGTAGCCACCGCACTCACCCCCATTAAATCTCTTGGCCTTATAGGGTGTTGAGTCTCACTGCGCGCCACTGTCTTTCAGTTTTAATATGTATTTTGGATTTTGTTTACTCCTGAAGGTTTTTCTTCTATATTTTATTGGTTTTGAAGCAGTGAAGTTAGGCAGATAATCTGCATTATAAAAAATATCCTGACTCACTAGATACAAATCCTGGCTTTGTTATCTGTTATTTTATTTCTATGTAACCTTCTGTAATTAATACACTAGCTGTGTGTGGGTGGGTGGGTGTGTTCTAATAACAGAGCTAGAAAAATTAGTGAAAATTCCTCCCCATGAGATCTTCTTTTTTATTTACTTGTTCTTAAAAAAGCAAGCAAAGATATAACCTGATACATTTTACAGAATGACTCTATAGAAGTAACATGGCAGAAGTTAAGATCATTGATGAGAGAAACAAACTCACCCATCTAAAATAAAAGGATGCACACAGAGACATGGAGTATAGCAGAAGCCAGACTCTAATGCCAGTTTTGCAAGACTGGATGTCTGGTAGGCAGGCACACCCCAGGAAGTAGCCACAGCAAGCAATTCATCCCCTATTGTGAAAATCTCTCTCCTGGTTCCTCATTGGCTGAGTACTTTGTGGTGTACACTCTTTTCCAGATGTCACCTAAGTTCCATTTTTTTCCCCTTATAGGGTTATCCCTGGTCCCTGTCCCTGATTAAGTTTCTATTTTTTTAAGACGGGTGTGCTGTTTCCTCATTGGCCCATTTCACCTCGTGATTATTAAGGAGCCCACCAAGAACTGGTGGTTGAAGACTGCTATATCCGCCAGCCCGTTTAGATCTTGAAAATGAACCATCAGAATGCTTCTTAAAATGGATGACAGAGCCACAGTGCCTAAGTTTTCTCATCTTCAAAATATGCCATATATTGTTAGTAAGGTCATTGATTTGCTATATAGATTAAATGAGTTCATATTTTTGAAACACTTATAGTAGTTCTTGAAATGTAACATGTACTATAGGTACATAGGTTTGTTAAATCACTAAAATAAATAGAATGAATGTGTCATGGTTCATTTTCTTTGTCTCTGTTGTTCCCTGATGATGCCTAAAATCCTAACTGAAAGACAAATTCAAGTGCATGTTTGTTTGTTTTATACATGTCAAGTTCTGTAGGCATATGCCAAGTATGGAATTTTATTTTATTTTTGTACCTTTCTGACTTTGTATTTTGGTCTTTCTGGTATTAAAAAAAGCTTCTTGTTTAATTTTGTTAGCTTGATCCTAGGATAAATCCTGTATAAAGCACCTGATAACATGTTCAATGCATAGAAGGTGCACAAATGTAACACCAAAACTAATTAAAGTGTGTAAATTATTGAATTTTATTTAACTATTTCAGTTTCTTATCTAAAATGGCTTGATAGAACAACCTGCGAAGATTAAATTTTTTACATAATATATATGGAAAAGAGGACCTCTATTTCTTAGTCATTAATTATCACATTTAAAATTTCATATCAACAATTCTATTGCCAATCAAAACAACATTCCATTTTATCTAATATCATACCTCTAGATAAAGAGTAATATGATTTTTCTGCCTCTCTTCATTCTGTTCCTGTAACTTACCTTTTTACAAACTCATTCTAAAGCATCTCTACATAGACTTCATCCCAGGAATAGAAATTAAACCACATGAAAATACCTTGCTTGCATGAGGCATTTTCAGAGCAAGATATAATTATCTTCCATTGTCTCTTTTAAAATTAAAAATTGTTTCAGATCATCTATAAAAACTCCAGGAATTTCTAATGAATTATAAAGGTCAGTGAAAAAACTAACAGAGAGGTACTTAGAATAAATATAAAAACCTCTTCCACATATGAAAATAATAAAAACTTTCTATAATATGGAAATGATTGTAGAAAAAAACTATTTGAAAATGAAAAAAGATAAATTTCATCATTTCAATTCTTATATGGTACATTATGTTATCAAAATCTCTTCAAAGAGTTTCACCAAAGTTCATTTTAATCTACAGTCCAAATTCTGTACTCTTCCATAGCTTGTGAAGAGTAAGATTCCCTTTTCTTTCTTAGATTTAAAAAAGAAGTTGTCAGACTGCAAGGAACATCAACTTTGACAGAGAAGCAGAACCTTCATTTACCTGCTTAATCACTCTTCAACCAACAAAATTTCTTAAGTTACAAAATTATGCATGGAATCCCCTTGAGAGAAACTCTCCTCAATCTGGAAGAGATTGTTTCTCTGTCTGGGGGATCAGCCTGCATTTGGAGGTGATTTGTCTTTAATTGTCCATTTGAAACAAAATAAATAATTTTCTTAGACACCCTAAGACTTTAAAAATCAATATCACCTTTTTTTCGGTTCATGAAATACATAATTTGTTCTTTTTAACAGATAGACAAAATTTGCTTTTGTTTTAACTGCCCCAAGAACTAAGTAGATGACGTTACTAAGGCTCCTCCTAGTTTCTTAATTTTACAAATCAATGATCTTCTTGGCTGCCCAAAATACAGATTCAATATATTCATATAAAATTAGACTTTCTCAGTGTACATCTCTAGGTTCTTTCAATCAAACTTGTCTGCAAGTCTACACCCCAGTGGGCTACCAGAAAGAGTGGATGCTATACAGGAGAAGCATTAGTCTGGGTTTCTGGAAAATAATGGGAGACATTCTTTCCAGTTTTAAAACTCAGCATATCTGGAGACAGTTTTCTTATATTGCTATCTATATCATATTATATTTTCACTGAAGTTTTATTATTTAAAGACTCATACAAGTGAGTTTATGGACTATGTAACTAATGTTCAAGTTTTCTTTTTTGACATCCAAAAAGGGCTTTTTTGTTGTTGTTGCACTCCTGGAATCTTGTCGTTGCTGTTCTACAGAGCCCATGTAGTGTGCTCCAGGTCTGTCTGCCTTCCTCCGATGTGCCTGGTGTTCCAAATTGATTTCTACTTCCTTCCTACTCACTGTCTACAATAGAAAACCCCAATGCTTCACTGTCGATGATTCCACTTGGTTTTAAACAGAAATCCAAATTGAGTGATTTCCTTGTAAGATGTAAGTATTGCTTAACATATAAGATTTTTAAATCAAAGTATTTATAATTAACAGAACTCTGGACTACAAAGAATGTCCTAGTGTTCCTAAATCATGCTACAGCCAAGTCATATTCTATAAATAAGATAGCCCATGCACAAAGAGGGCAGTCATGTAATATTACTTTATTTGGTACTAATGGAAATTTAGCCACCTTATGCACTCATTTACACTCCTATTATTTTTCCTTTCTCACACTCTGATTCTTGTTGTTTTAGTCTAGAACTCCACAATAGGGGAGGGGCAGACTTTGGGCTTATCTCTTAAGACAAGGCAGGGCGCATATCGACTGAGTTAGCAAGTTTGACAGAAAAACTATACATCCGAAGCCGGGCTCGGTGGCTCAGCCTGTAATCCCGCGCCTTTGGGAGGCTGAGGTGAGTGGATTGCCTGATCCCACGGGTTCGAGACCCGCCTGGGCAGCGAGACCTCATCTCTACAATAAATCAAAAAAATCAGCCGGGCATGGTAGTGAGTGCCTGTAATTCCGGCTACTCGGAAGGCTGAGGCGGAAGGATCGCCGGAGCCCAGCAGGTCGAGGCTGTGGTGGCTGGGAGCGGCCACTGCACTCCAGTCTGGGCAACCGAGTGAGACTCCAACTCAAAAAAAAAAAAGAATAAACAAAAAGAAAAACTATACATCTGAATATGTATCTGAAATGCAAGATATCTTTTTTATATTATTGTCAAAATTGAATATTTCTAATCCCTTATACAAAAAGTAAATCTAAGAATGAATTAAAGATTTTTAAATCAGCATAGAGAATACTTTTCTCTCTGATATTCTAAGCTGAGGGAGAAGCAACCCAAAAGGTAAATTTTTGCAAAATTTTAAACAATGTGAGGAGTTCAGCTGAGACAAAGATCACTGACCTGTGTAAACCTTAAGCTAATATGATAACATCTCAATTTTTCTATCTTTTGATTGAATTAGATGCAAATGAGATGAATGAGTTGTTGAATTAATTTATTTCAGTCTTGATGTGATATGCCAATTTTTTGGAATCAGTGTTTTCAATAATATGAATGTACATAGATAGCAAATTCATAACATGTCTTTCATTTTTCTTGAAAATGCAAATAGGAGAACTGAATGAGATAATTCTTACCCCTTCAATGAAATAACTTAGACATTCTGAAGCAAAAAAAAAAAAATCATTGTAAGATTCAAATTGTTTCTGAAGTTTCTTTGTATAAATCACTGAAAAAAGGACATGCAAATAATGAAGATAATACTGAACAAAAACTATAATTTAAGAAGGCACATAAACAGCAAATAAAAACAGATTCCCAAGGATTCAGATAGAGATGTTTTCACCACTCAGCAACTAAGTTTCTTATGCTCAGGGGTAGTAATATAACCCAAAGTTTAAAATGTCAGCAAAAAAGATGGAAACCATGGAGAAATTGCAGAATAGTAAGTGTATTAATTGGAGCTATTAGAATTAAAAATTACAATATTTGCTATTAACAAATCACTGTGAAATAACTAATGAAATATATAAAATAATTGCAATAACTTGCTTGACATAAGTAACTCCATTTTGTTAAAATCCTCCATCTTAACTGTCTGCCTAACCTAAAATGACCTCCCCACCCAGTGTGTATGTGTGATTGTTGTAACATTCCCATGACCAGACCCATAGCCTTGTTTCCCTGAGCTTTTCGTGCTGACTATTCTTGCTAACTATTTGGAAACTCCCTAACCACAAATTCTGTGTGATTGTATGCCTTGTTAAACTGAAATCCAAGAGATTGTTCCTTTTGTTTTTAGTTCCTTGCACCCTCACCCCTTGCTATGTAGACCACTTGCGGATTTTGCCTTTATAAGCTTCTTGCTGATCCCACTTAGTGTCGAGAGCTTTCTTGGCATGAGCCTACTCTTGACTGCATGCTATTAAAGGACTCAAAATTCAAACCCAGAATGCTGGTGATTCTCCTTTCTTGCAGTTCGGCTATAACAAATGGATAAGTATAATAGCAGGCACAAATATCTGATGAATTACCACTTTCAATCACTAAGAGAACTAAATGAAAAAGGAATCAGAACATTATATTTAGTATGAGCATGCAACAACTGCAGGTATTATATGATACTAGAAATACAAATGTTACAGCCAGTTTGGAAAATAATTTTTCAGTCTTTGAGAAAGTTAAAAATGATATTATGACCCCCATTATGAGGTAGAAAAGAAAAAAAAAATTAGAGTAGAATGCCAACTAATAATATAAAAGAAAAGAAAATATCAATGCAAAATATAAAATAAAAGGAATGATAGAATTAGAAAATAATAAATGACTGAAAATATTTCCCCAGATATTATTTCTCAAATAAAATTGAAACATAATAATTTTAAAGAGAAGAAACCCAGTTCACAACATATTAACAAATGATCAAGTCTATCATAACTAAGATCCAGATAAATTGACAGTGTATACTTCCTCATATTATGCACAAAGAATGGCACATTATCATTTCAATTGTATCTCAGCAAAAAATATTAAACTTAAATTCAATCATGATTTAAATTCTGGAATACTTTATAAACAATAAAAAAAAATCAAGGTCAACAAGCACAAAGAAATACTTAGAAGCCAGGCTCGGTGGCTCAGCCTGTAATCCCGTGCCTTTGGGAGGCTGAGGTGAGTGGATTGCCTGAGCCCGCAGGTTCGAGACCCACCTGGGCAGCGAGACCTCATCTCTACAATAAATCAAAAAATCAGCTGGGTGTGGTAGCACATGCCTGTAGTTCCAGCTACTTGGAAGGCTGAGGTGGAAGGATCGCCGGAGCCCAGCAGGTCGAGGCTGCAGTGGCCAGGAGCGGCCACTGCACTCCAGTCTGGGCAACAGAGTGAGACTCCAACTCAAAAAAAAAAAAAAAGAAATACTTAGAAACTCTTCTGATATAAAGATGACCACAGAAACATGTCAATAAATGGAATATTGGATATGAGTTGAATTATGAGCCAGGAGAAAATAGCTATAAAAGAATTTATTGGGACTATGAAAGGGATTTAAACACAGAGGAGAACTGCATAATATTTGTATCGAAGTTAAATTTCCTGAAACTGATAACTGCAATGGGGTTTCTGCAGGGAATGTCCCTTTCTTTTGCATATCTATATCTAGATATAGATACAGATATACACACACACACATGCATGCATACATAAACTGAAATGTTAATGAGTAAAGAGGCATAATGACTGTTACACTCATTTTGATACCCAAACATTTCATATGCTATATATGAGTGTTTTTACAGTTTACATACATTTTCAAAGTATAAATACATTACTGATATATATGTCAGGCAGGGTGGCTCACACCTGTAATCCCAGCGCTATGGGAGGCTTGTTTTAGCCCAGGAGTGGTACACAAGTCTGGGCACCATAGAGAGACCTCTACAAAGAAAAAAAAATTATCCAGTCATGGTGGCATGCACCTGTCATTCCAAGCTACATAAGAGGCTGAGGTGGAGGGATCCTCTAAGACCAGGAGGTCGAGCTATGATCATGCCATTGCACTCCAGTCTAAGTGACAGAGACACCCCTCACTCAAAACAAAAACAGCTAGCTATTGATCTCTCTAGAGCAGGGGTCCCTAAACACCAGACCCAAGACTGATATTGGTCTGTGGCCTATTAGGAACCAGGCTACACAGAAGGGCAGGGGAGTGAGTAAAGCTTTATCTGTATTTGCAGCCGCTCCTTATCGCTCTCATTACTGCCTGAGCTTCAGCTCAGCCACAGCGTTAGATTCTCATAGAAGTTAGAACCCTACTGTGAGCAGTACATGTGAGGGATCTAGGTTGTGCAGTCCTTATGAGAATCTAATGCCTGAAGATCTGAGGTAGAGCTGAGGTGTTGATGCTAGCACCAGGGAGCGGCTGCAAACACAGATTACCATTAACAGTGATGTTTGCACAGAGACCATAATAAATTCATTGCTTTCAGCCTCATATTAAAACTCTTATCAGTGAGTGGCAAGTGAGTTGATGTACTTCACTTGTCCGGCTGCATCTGGTGGCAGCTTTAAGTCAGAATCCAACACTTACTTTAGCCCATGCATGACCCGCCCATTATTATTATTTTTTTATTTTAGTTTTTGAGTTGGAGTCTCACTCTGTCACCCAGACTGGAGTGCAGTGGCCGGTCCGGGCCACTGCAGCCTCCACCTGCTGGGCTCGGGCGATCCTTCCGCCTCAGTCTTCCACATAGCCAGAACTACAGGCGCGGGCGACCACATGCAGCTAATTTTTTATTCATTGTAGAAATGAGGTATCGCCAAATCGCCCGGGGCAGGTCTCGAACACATGGGCTCAGTCAATCCATTCGCCTCGGCCTCCCAAAGTGCTGGGATTACCAGGCTGAGCCACCGAGCCCGGCCCACTTGTTCATTATTTAATTTATCACTTCTCTCTGCATCTCTTTTTTTAAATGGTGAGTTGTAGAATTACTTAATTATGTATTACTTCTTCCTCGACATCGGTTCCTGATGCCAAAAAGTTTGGGGGCTGGTGATCTAGAGCGAGAAAGAGAAAGTATGGTGAACAATAAATAAATAATTGCTAAATATGGCTAGTGCATATATAAAAGTTGTTTTTACCACCCAAGCAACTTTTCTCTAAATTTGTAATATTTTAAAAATTTATCCCAATCTCAACAATATGTAAAAAGAAATACACCCTAGGTTTGTTCTGTGCAAGAAAGTTTGCTTACTAATGTTCTAGCAGTAATCAAAGAAATACCCCACAGTAAGAGATTAAAGTAGAAGAAAAATATTAACACCCTAATAGGCGTAGAAAAGGCATTTGACAAAATTCAGTAGTCATGCCTAATAGAATTTAGAGGGAATTAGGATTAAAATGGAACTTCCTAAATGTTATCTACAAGCTTGTAGTAAAACTTACATTTAATAATAAAATGTTTATCTTTGACAGGATGAAACAGAAGGTTTGACCGCTATCATTGCTTCTACTTAACATTGAAGAGGATGCCATGACCAGTGTATTAAGAAAAGGAAAAGAAGCATAATATATGAAAATTAAAAAGGAAAACTATCATTAATCAATAATGACACGATACAAGTAAATCCACAGTATAATTGATAAAGGAATCTACCACATGTAATGCATGCAAAATCAATATACAAAACTCAACTGTATTTCTATATATCAGTCACAAATTTCAAGGAAAATAAATTTTTAAAAATGTGTCATTTATATGAAGCATTACAAATATGATGAAACCTAATCAGAAAATATATATAATGAGAGGAATAAATTTGATCTATATAATTATGATGGAATATATCATGTCCACAGACTGTAAGACTAAAAACTGTGAGGTTGTTAATTTTTTAAAAAATGATCTATAATTTCAATGTAATTTCAGTCGAAATCTCAAAAGTCTTATTTCTCTATTTAGAGGATATTGGGCAAGAAAAACTTCAATGTATATAAAAATTTCAAGGTCCAGAAATCACCAAAATATTCTTAAAGAAAATAAAGAAGTGGAAAAATTTGTACTTCCTTAGGTCAAGCCTATAGAAATTGACTATGTGATATTTGAATAAGGAAGAACAACAGACCGAAATAACAGAAGTCTCTGATCTTGTTCTCTATGTGTGTGTGAGATACGTGCATTTGGTTTATGACAAAAGTGGCAAGTTTTTATGAGAAAAGTATACAGCAGTGGCAAAAGCCTGTTTTTAAAAAAAATAAATTGTACTGTTATATTTAATAATTTTATAAGGACATAAATATTCCTTTTTTTTACTACCTACTACATACAAATTAAAAATTCCAATAAAATTGTAGATCTATATCCAAGAAACAATACAGCAGTTAAAAGATAATATGAGAATATAATTTCATGGCCCAAAATGAAGAAAGTAATTTTTAAAGGAACCATAAGAATACTCACCATGATAAAAGGAATTGACAAATTTTATAATATTAAAATGTATAAAGGCTCCACTAAAGAGTTAACATCAAGCTATAAAGTGAGAGAAAATGTTTGCAATTAGTAATATTTTATTATACAATAAACTCCAAAACTATAGATATTAATAAAAAAGTAATGTGAGACTTTAGAAAAATAAAAGACAAAATTACATTTCGAAAAACATAGTAAAACACCTAACTCACATATAAACATTTAAAATTTGTTAAAGCTCATTAGTAAATTGGGAAATTAATATAAGCTGCAATGGATGAGCACTACAACAACACCAGAATGATAGAGTTTGTGCAGACGTAGAAAAATGGTAAATCTCACACTTTGAGTTTAAAACTGTTTAACCTCATTTAACAGTGTTAAATATATCTATACTTATTGGTCTGCCTTGACGGTGTTTGTCCAACAGAAATGTGTGTGTATGTGAATCAAGGGACCTGTACACGCATTACATTATTATTTCTGGAAGTCTCAATTTGAGAGTAAGTCAAATGGTTTCAATTGTAGAATCAACAAATTGAGGCATAGTCATGCATGGGGATATCATATAGCAAAATAAATGAAATAGTTACAACTATATACAGCAATGGATAATTATCTTAATAATATTGAATGGAGGAAATACTCAATATGAAAACTTGATTTATATTTATATGACGTTTCAAACAGATAAACAATTAGGGGCAAATACTAATAACATTAAGAAGATAAAATTATAAGAAAAAGCACAACATTAATTTCTTTAAAAGTTAGGAGAGGGACTGCAATTTAAGGGCAATATTCAGTAGAGCAGGGCTGCTTCTTCTGGAGGGAGACATATTCTATTTCTTGATTTCAATAGTGTGATGAAAGTGTTCTCTGTTTACTAATTTGCTAAGCTGTACATTTTTATTTAATTTTTTTATCTATTTACGATATTTTTCTAATTAAAATTCTTAATATTAACAAAAGATTATCTTATCAGCAAAAAGTATATAAAGCATAAGCAAAAGAAAGATAAACATTTTGATTACAATATTAAGTATTTTATTAATGAGAAAATAAGTATGAAGTGACATGTAAATAATGAGATAAAATACTTGGCTGTATCTAATCTGAAAGAATAGGAAACATAATCTAATACTCTTCTTTTTCTAATTCTTGCTGACTTTTAAAATGAATTTGAAAATAAAATGATCAGGAATTGTTAATCATTATTTTCATTAAATCTTTGCTGGAAGGTATATGTAAAATTCAATGTGCCCAGACTGTAATTATGGGTGACAACATATATGATTTTTTTAAGATAAGCATCTCTTATTATGGTCTGAATCCCAAGTCAAAGAAGCTTAAATTTTGACAAGATTTGACCAATATTTACAAAAGTTTATTGATTTAAATCAACAGTTTCTAGGAGCTGGAATTCTTCAAACTTTTAAAATTTTGTTTTGTTTTTGAAAATGGGTTTTCATAGCTATAGTTTTAACAGAAAGAATATCAGACTGAATGATCACATGATTGATTAGTAAAAAGCACTTTTCTTTATTGATTAATGAAGTCAATCTTCTTTCAAGAACACATGGTTAGTTAATAAGAAACCATATCAAACATTTCCAAATGCAAACATCCTTTATAGACAGAATTTTAGTGGTAGTTCTTAGTTCATTTAAACTAATTCTTCGGATTGGCATTTGTATTACATATTTTATAAAATTGTATTGATGTAAAAATCCCACAGCATTCGATACAAATTAGTAGAATCGATGATTTGTGAAAATTTAGACATTAAATATTTAAAAGTTAATGACTCTCTTATATGTAGAGTGAAAAAAATAGAGCTCAATGTCCTTTGCTGTCTGTGACTGATATAATTGCTCCATGATTGAGAGTCATAATTAATTGCTGCAGGATTTTGTAAGACACTGAAGTAAATTAGAGTTCACACTTAACACTTTGGGTTGCTCTTCTAGGCTCTGTATTTTGCAGTGTATTTATTTAGCTGAAACTTCCCAGTAAAGATTTTTAAAAGTGAATTGAAGTTTCTTAATTCAAAATGCTAATTTCATTTTAAAAGTATTTAATTATATAATTGGCATGGGCACTGACAAACCAAAACACAAGCTAATGACTGAAATTCTAGCCCATTAAGTCTGCTTGGCTACAGCAACAACTGACAAAATAAAAATGAGCTTCACACAGTTTGAGAAAGATCAACATGGGATAATCTACTTTCTAGAGTTTCATTCAACAAACATAAGAAGAAAAAATTGATCTTAATTAAGAATAAGTGAATTTTTTATATTTAATTATACATTTTAAAAATGAATATAATATTTTGTAGGGAAACAATCTCAGTGTTTCTCTTTGGTGCAAAAACTACGGATTAACAAAGAAAGTTTAGTCTATCTTTGAAACGCCCCAATACAATGTCAATTGCAACAAGTTACTTGCAATTAGAAAAAAGAATTTGCCTTCAGTTAAATCTTGGATGTATCAGTAGAGATTAATGAATCTTATTTGAAACACCACACTTAAGATATAACCACCTCACAATCAGAATCAAGTGTTTCAGGAACAGTAAAATTGCTAGTATAAGGAATGCTTAGCCCAGTCTAAAATAAGTAAGTAGTGATGAACTAAAATAAAATAAAATAAACGTTTTTTGCCATCATGCATATTCTTTCAGTTATGACAACTAATGGCAATTAGATCATAAAGGAGTATAGTCTGTGCACAAAGAAAGAAGAGTTATTTAATATAGCATAACAGGAAGAAATTCAGAAGGTGCTTATTTTTAACCTATTGTTTACATTGGATTTTAAAATATTTTCTACAGCTTTTCACTGAAACTCTTAATAAAATATGATGTGTCCTTAGAAGAGAAGAGACAGAGACTGATAAAGGAAAGATGATATGAGAAGACAGAGGAAGAGATTAGGGTGATGCATCTAGAAGCCAAGATATATCCAGGATGTTCAGTAAACACCAGAAGTAGAAACTAACCAGACCGGGCATGGCTGCTGTAGGAAATTAATCTAACATACATTTTGAAAAAAGCCCAGCAGGATTATGGTTTCAGGGTCTTGATTGAGCAATTATTATGTAGAGGAAATTTTTGTTGTTTCTTCATTGGCAACGTTAATGCTTATGTTGGTTCGGAGCTTACTGAATTTTGAGTAGCACTACAAGAAAGAGTTTTTGTGTTGTGAGTCTTTGATATGGGCACACATTTGTTAGTTCTGAGTTTTAGATCTACCGAGTATAAATCTACTACCTATTAATATTATATCTCTTAAAATATTTGAAAGAGCACATTCCTTGTGCTCCTAAATCTTTCCTTTTTCTCGGTAAACTTGGAATGCAAAGACTAAAATGTTCATAGTCACATGTAAGGGATGTAACTTTATCATTATATCAAGCATACCACACACACACACACACACACACACACACACACACACAATTACAACTCTATGCTTTGCAAAGTAACCATTTTAAAATAAATCTATTCGGTCCTAACAAGCAATATGATAGAAATCTGAAAAGACAGAATAAATGGGCTAAAGTAATATTATAAATTATTAAAGGATGTTTTGAGTTACAAGAGGCTGAGGCTAGTTGGGGTCAAGATGAATACAAATCTTTGGAAAAAAAATATTTATATATATATTTAAGTTGGAGTCTCACTCCATCTCCCAAACTGGAGTGCAGTGGCATGCTCAAAGCCACCCCAGGTGATCTTCTACTTCACTCTTCCAAGTAGCCGGAACTACAGGCACACGCTACCATGCTTGGCTAATTTTCTGATTTATTGTAGAGATGAGGTTTCGCCAAGTTGCACAGGCTGGTCTCGAACCCATGGGCTCAGGCAATCTCCTCACCTCATGAATAGTTTATATCAAGTACCTTGGCTTGAGCTGAGCAAGTCTTGCCTAAATACTGGCTCAAATTGATTTAAAATGTTGGTACACACTGGGGACAAAATAAATGCAAAATGATATTCACCCTCTCTTTTGCATGAGTATTGGTTAGAATCTAGAAAGTATAGAAAACATAAAATAAAATAAAACCAAAGCCACAACACTTAATATGCATGAATATAGAAGTGCTGCTGGAGCAGATTAGAACCACACGCCTTCCCATTGCCCTTGGGGCAAACACCTGGTTCTCCATCACTTGGTGTGCCCAGATGCTGAAACACAAACTGTTAATGTGCGTATCTGTTACCTACCAGATGGTGTTACTTCACATTATTTTTTCTTTCATTCTGAGACTCGTGATATGTTCTCTCTTACCACATTAGTCTTTTATAAAAGATCGTCAAGTTAGAAATAAAAACTGTGTTTGCGGGTGACAGTGGATAGATGAATGTGTCTGTGTTCATGTAATAAATAGTCTCTGCCACAAGTACTTCTTTGTAGGCTTATTTTAGGACTGTCCCACCTGTGATCCACCCCCTGGATAAATCTGTGGTTTCATGTATCACTTGATCTAATAGCTTGTCCTGCTTTTCCTTCAAATGATTGATCTTCTACCTCACTCTATGTTAGGCATTCTGACACTCCGTCTGGTGTTAAAAGCCTTCACAGAGCCCAGGATAGAACAACCTGATTTTTTTTCTTTGACAGTTAGAAGTTTTTAGTAATTTGTGTCTTCTTTTCTTCCAACACCCTTCTTCACAATGGAAGTAAATCTTTAATAACAATGCAAGAGAATGGATCCCTATTCCTAGATTTTAGCATATTCTGCTGTGGTGAACAGCATTTACCCACCTTTGTCGGTGAGGAGTATAAACTCAGAGGCCTTGATGGAGACGGTCAACTAGGGATTCACAGTTCTGTTTACTATGAGGCTTCATATTTATGGTGTAATGGATCAGGTGTTTCTCAACAAAATTATGAGCTCCTCAAACATTTGTTTCATAGTCCATCTTTAATCCTGAGCTGAGATAGTACAGATTTTAGTTTAGGTTGTTAATACATAGGCCAGACAAATGTGAGTCACTGATGCTCATTGGCTATCTTTTTCTATTATCATATCAAAACACATAGCATGTATTCATGTTCAGGATATTCACAATATTTCATTTAATTATTTGTTTAATTTTAATTTAATATAAATTTTTTTTTAGATATGCTCTCACTCTGTCTCCCAGGCTGAAGAGTAATGGAGCAGTCATAGCTCACTGCAGTCTTGAAGTTCTGAGCTCAAGAGATCTTCCTCTCTTAGCTTCCAAGCAGCTGAAACTCCAGGTGAGTGCCACCATCCACGCTTGACTAATTACAAAAAAAAAAAAAAAAGAAAAGATTTTTAAAGATGAGTTCTTGCTATGTTGCCTATGCTGGTCTCAGACTACTGGGCTTAAGCAATTCTCCCTCCTTGACCTCCCCAAATCCTTGGGATTACAGGCCTGTAACCTTTTTTCCTTAAAAAAAAAAATCAAACAATCAATTTCTTGGAATACCCTAAAAAAATTTCAGATGAATGACATGAGTTTATTTTTTAATCAATTTTATATTTTAACCATTTATCAAATAAAATACTACATGAATTTCTCATGCTTTAGATATTTTATTATATGGATATTAATTACTAGTTATTAAAGATCAAGTACATTTACTCTATGATAAAACATTACTTTTTCTAATTTTTAATTATAATATGTAACTTCAGAAAGGCAAATGACATACATAAAAATATTCCTGAATAATACCACTTTCTGACGGCCTTGAATAAACTTTTAGAATAAAATTTATTTTCAATAGCATATGTGTGTGGTATATGTATACACGTGTATAAACACACAAATGTATATACCAATATATTTATGTGTATTTATAGCTATATGCCTATCTATTTATCTGTGTGTATGAAATTTAGGAACCATCTGATTGCTTTAAAAGCTTATAAGGGTAATAGCAGAATTTAGTCAACAAAGCCTAAGATTAGAGATTTTGGACTCTGTCAAATGTCTTTTTTTTTTTTTTTAATATATTCACCTTGTATTATATGCCTATTCATTTTCCATCTCCTTCTCTTCCTCTTCCTCCTCCTCTACCTTCTTTTTGTGTCATTTAATACTCATGGTGCCAAGAAAAAAAACAGAATAAAGAAAAAAAATAAATAAAAACTTCCAGGAGGAAAAATGTACTTAATTTCACCATTTCATGACTTTAAGTAATGGGTGAAATTCATAAAAGTCTCTTGAAGATCAAACTACTTTAAATATTCTGGAAAAGTAAGTAACTTCATAAAGGAATACTTAAGAATGCTATTTTCTTCTAAAAACTGATGAGTTCTATTACAGTTTAAATAAACATTTCCAAAGTTTGTATAATTGGGATCATTACTCTATATTGAATTTTTTAAAGCAAAATAACTTTTATAACATGCTTATTGGAAAGATTTATTATTTTTCCAAAAATTGAAAATTTTAATTTCCATCTTGGAAGGCAGTATAGTGTAATAATTTTGAATGATCATTCTAGAACCAAATATTGTTTTATATTCCAGCTATATCATCAATAATCAATGTGATTTTTAACAAAGTAATTAATTTATAGCAAATGTCTGTAAATCTTTTAATTTATTTGAATGGCCCTCCTGGGAACTTATTTATTTATTTATGATTCCCTCCTGGAAATTATATTACAATAATAATTTTTGTAGTTACATATTTTTTAGTGGCTAGAGGAACACAAACACACAGGTACGGGCACACAGCAACACTAATCATCAGTAGTTGAAACCATTTGAACTCACCCTTTGATGATTTACCATTTAAAGGTCACTTTAAAAATTTTTTTATTTGTAATTATTATGGTTACATAATAAGTATATATAGTGTTTGATGTACATGTGATGATTTAATACAGGCATACAATGTATAATAATCATATCAGTGTAGCATTCATTATCCCAAGCATTTATCATTTCCTTGTGTTAAATCATTCTAATTTTACTCTTTTAGTTATGCAAAATATACAATAAATTATCATAGACTATAGTCACTCTGTTGTACTATCAAACACTAGCTCTTGTTCTAGCAAATTATATTTTGCACTGATTGGCCATTTCCTCATTATCTCACCTTCTCCATTACCCTTCCCAGCCTCTGGTAACCATCTTTCTACTCTCTATCTCTATGAGTTCAATTGTTCTAATTGAACTCCCACGTGTGAGTAAGAACATGCAAGTTTTGTCTTTCTGTGCCTGGTTTATTTCACTTAACAGAATGTCCTCCAATTTCATCCACGCTGTTGCAAATGACAGGGTTTCATTCTTTTAAAGGCTACTAAAATTCCATTATATGTGTGTGTGTGTGTGTGTGTTTGTGTGTGTGTGTGTGTGTGTGTGTGTGTGTGTGTGTGTATTTATAACATTTCCTTTATTCATTCATCCATTGACAGACCCAGGTTGATTCCAAATCTTGGCTATTGTGAATAGTGTAGCAAGAAGCATGGAAGCCCAGAACACCGGCGTTCCTGTATCATACAAATCATGAAGACCTGATATGAAACTGAAGCAAGTACTAGAGTAGTACTTCTTAAACATTAATAAACGTGCTAATCATCTGGCAATGTTGTTAAAATGAAGATTTTGATTGAGTAGCTCTGAAGTGAGATTTTCATTTTCCACCAATTCCCAGGTGCTACAGAAGTTGATGTTTGGAGAAACATACTTTAAATAATGAGGCAGCAAATAATGAGGAAAGTACTGTTGGGAAGAGCCTGAAGAGGGGTGCCCTGTTCAGCTCTCCTTAGGTTAATAGATGATTTAATAAAAGTGCCCGCAGTCATGGTTACAAGATGCATTGTGAGTACACAAGTACATACGAAAATATACTGATACTTTTTTATTAGTTGTAAACTGTTTATTTATCTAGTAAGATGTTTGGTGGGCAAACACACCTGAGTTCAATATCAGCCTCCCTTCTGTAAACAACTAGGGGTATTGAGAAGTCTGGCTTAACTAGTATCTTTCACTGTAATGGCACTTGGAAAAATGAATTATTTGAGCTTATCACAGTCAAGTTTAACGTCTGTAGATTAATATGACAGATGCTCAGTTTTGGCAAGTTTCAAATTCAATTATACATGGTGCATCTTCACTAGAAAATAGAAAAAAATAATATTTTGGTGTAAGCACTAACAGGATACACATAAAGAGGTGACCAACCAATTTTTGAAGTGAACATCAGTGTGGGACATATAATGGCTTGTGTGGACAAAGTGAATATAGTTTACTGATTCTGCAGATTCAGTGAGGTGCCTAAATGTTCACATTTAATATCTGTAACAGACATATGGGGTAGATTCTTTTCTTGTTGTTTCCTTTTCATATGGAAAGCACAGAATATCAGTGAAATAAAGTTACTTGTTTTAATATCAATGCCAGGAATAAGGAGAGTTAGAACTTGACTTTAAATTCGCTCGATTAAAGGTTTCACATTACACACCCTAGTGCTTCTATAGATGCAAGATTTATTTATTCATTCAATTATTAATTTGCTTGCTTATTCATTTATTTTTTCATTTGTTGGTTTTTATCAAGCTATGCTGGCTTTTTCAATGTGACAATAGGATAATCTTTGAAACTATTAGATTTTTTACCAGGATAGAGTTGGGTTCATTCAGAAGAAAAGCTCAGTCTGCAAATTTTGAAAGGACTCTCTTCCAAATATATACACATATTATAGATACACTGTCTAAACAGCATAGTTCATTACTCAACCAGAGGTAATTAAATGATCCTTTTAAGTTGAGATTTTCCATCCGTGCCTAAAAATATCTAGGAAAAAAAATATATATAGTTTGTCAGAATTCCTTGGACACCCTGCTGCCTGCAATGGGTTACACGCTTAGAAATACTCAGAAATCTGTCTTTATTTGTAATGCTAATCGTGTGACATTCTATCATGTTCTGGAGAGATGATGCTGTGTAAGCTAGAGACTTTGAAATCATGCAAAGTTGGAGCTGTGAAGCAAAGTGACATAGGTGGATTCTTTATAATCAGTGTGCAATCCTAGATTCAGGCCAACACAATTCTATTTTTACTAGTTTCTTCTATAAAATTTAATGATATAGTAGTTAAAGTGCATTCAGTGAGACTTTTACTGAGGAATTTTATACACAATGTAAAAAAGATAATATAAAAAAGTACATTTGATACAAGTGAAAGAACAGAAACTAAACTCAATTTTTATAAATTATTAACAAATGCATTTAAATACTTTGATTCACTTCAAATGCCATAACTTAATTTCTTCTACAATTATCTAAATGCAAAAATGAGAAAAAAGGTTGGGACTATTTGAGAGGCAGTAAGGTGTAAAGGCAACTTTTGTCAGGGCATTGAAACAATCATATTTATTAGCTGTACAATGTTGAAGTAAAAAGTAAAGACCTTGAAAGAACAGTAATCTTGGTGTCTCGATGGAATTACAGAAGCAAACAATACGCATCAAATAAACTTTGATAGTACCATTCTCCTTAAGAAAAATGTCACCAAACAGACAAACTGATTCCTATGCATGGAATATTTCAAGTTTCTCATGTGTAATCAATTTTGTGTTCGGAATAGTAGAAACCACACTTACTTAGAGGCTTGTTATCTGTTTCATCAGTATTCAAAGATTTTTCTTTGAGTGCCCACACCCACTGTGGGGTTGGGGTAGGCTGAGAGGATGATTATAGAAACAAATACACTGAAAGAACAGTAGATAAATTCATCTCATTCATTTTGTTATCTATTGCTCTCCTTATGAAATGTCCAGGAATGAAAAAGATGACTGATAAACAGAAAGTATTTTCAGATGTTTTTGTAATTATCAACTTGAAATTAATGAAAGAGATTATTACTTTTTAGTTCAATTTAGAAAGAATATTGCATCATAAAATATGCAATCTGTACTTCACATTTCTCATCAGTGGTGCTAAAAATTCAGCTAAAATGAAATGCTCCTACCTGTGGATTGAGTCTGCACAGAGGAATTTAAGCATCTGTTGTTTACAGCCGAGATATTTTTAATCAGAGAATATTAACCAAGTCAGTACTTTTAAAAAAGTAATAAATCAATTCGTACTACTGCTGAACATTTTATTTTATATTGCTATAACATTTTATATTTCTCAGTAGCAGAAAAGTATGTCAAAAAGAAATTTCAAAAATCTTGATTAATTTTTCTTACTGCATGCAAACAGCTGCCTAAAGAATAAAAACTTTCAATTTCCAGTTTTCCTTCTAATAAACAAATGAGAAAATTGGAGCACAAAAGTTTAAAATATGTTAGCAAATAAGCATTCTGTTAAATAAAGGAACTCAAGTTCTTCTAAACTATCAAGTGACATCATATTTCCTTAAAGAATGACAGTGGTGGGAAACTATGGGTGTGGTAGGGAGGGGAAGGGATGTGGGACTAACGATCTGTCTGGGGGTGGGGAGACACCCCTTATTAACAAGGGTGACTGAACGATGCACATTTGTATACCTAACTCTTAACTGTACCCCACAATTTTATAATAAAAAATGTGTTTAAAAAATTTCTGCAAAAAAGAAAAAAAAAGAATATGAGTATTTCCATTGTAATACTAGGAGTTCTAAGAACCCCGTGAAATACTGACTTGTTAACTGCCAATAAAATGCGGCATTATGGCTTGAGTTAGTCCATTGTCTATTGTATTCTCATGGCTATAAAACAACTGACCACAACTTAATGACTCTAAGCAGCTATTTATTTTATCCCCGCATCAGATATTAATGGTGGGCACAGAAGGATGGATTGTCTCTACTCCATCATATCTGCTGCCTCAATTAAAAGACGTGTAGGTTGGAATATTCTGAAAGCTCACTCACCCTAGTGCTTGATGTTTGGCAGTTGATGCTGAGGGAATTCAAACAGCTGGAAATTGAGAAGTTGTGAAACCTGTATCATCTTTTATAATATAGCCTCACAAGACATACAAAGTGACTTCTAATGTATTATCTCTTCTAGAAGTGAAGCAATAAGTCTGACCCATATATAAAGAAAGGAAAATTAGATCCCATTCCTTTATAAAAGGTGGGTCAGAGATTTTGTGTAATGAATGCAAGCTATCATATATTGCTAAGAGAAAATTCATGTGTAATTACAAAAAAGTAGGAACAGAGTTGAGATTTTTTTTTCAGTCTCTATAGTGTGCTCTTTTACACTCCACTGAAAAAGGAAAAGTAATTGCATGACATCACCAACAATCTTGAGATGAAAGAGAGAGGCAAGTTATTTTGAGAGAGCTGTGATTACATCAGGCACAGGGAGACCGATCCATTTCTGTCTTCACCTCTTAACATTACTTGGGTAGGAGGATGGGAATTTACCAATTCTGCTAAAAATTACAGTTCAACACAAGCAGAGGTCTAAGAAGTCACGTGAAGTAATATATGATCCTTACTTTCTGTTACACTGAAAGAAAATAAAGTCAATTTATTCAAAAAATTATTCTGACAGAAGTAATTTTTGATTTTCTGGTTCTTTTATTCATTGTTTTTTAAAAAATAACTTATCAATTAATTTGTGATGTGAAACTAGATGGAAGACTCTCACAACAGAATCTCTCCTAATCTCTGTTCCTAAATTTCTATAAAACATGAGAGAAATTGGCTAGCATATATAGCAATAATGTGTCTCTAAAGCCAGAGATTACTGTGAGCGTATGCATGTATGTATGTATTGGCTTAAGTGTTTCATTATTATTCTTTATCAACATTTCATGACCCCTCACTCCCGTGTCTTCAGACCAAGCAAAAGCATAAAGGCAGAATCAGAGGCCCTTCTGGGCCAGCTCCTCTGAACACATGTCATATGAGGTGTGAATTTGAACACAATCCAGAAGTAGAGACATCCCAAGCTGAGCTGAAGAACAGTCCCTCCCTGCTGTTTTTGCCAATAGAAAGAGCCTGGAGAGGCCAAAGCTATCTTTCAGTCTCCCTCTGCTTGCCAAGAGTCACTAAATGTGATTCTGTTGAATCCAGTCTTTGAGGAAACGTTTAAATGTCTCAGACTTCACCTTGGCCTTTTGTACTAGGTCATAGATAATCATCATAACTGCCGGTAACTGTCAAAAAAGAACAATGTATCTCTCTAGCCATGCTACTTCTATGTGTGTATATACTAAAAATATTTGGTTAATTTGTATTTCAAGCAATAAGCAACAGTATCTGGGAGAAGATACCAGATCAGTTAGCTTAAAAAACTCAAAAATTACAAAGGCATTGACTGCAAAATAATAATAATAATAAGAAGAAGAAGAAGAAGAAGAAGAAGGAGAAGGAGAAGGAGAAGGAGAAGGAGAAGGAGAAGAAGGAGAAGGAGAAGAAGAATGCCTTAAATGTAACTATATATACGTTTACACAATTTAATAGGTGATATAACATATACTGAGAGTAGACAAATAACTCGGATAAATATAATAATGTATTTGAACAATTTATTAAGAAGAGAACATTGTGCCCTCAAAATAGAATTCTAATATCCTAATGTCACAAATAAGAAAAGAGATGCTTGAAGTATTTAAATACAAGTTATCAGGGAAGTCAGAGCTGTTACGTGAATGCATGTTTTAAGTCTTATGTGTGTCCTATATCTAATGTGCTAGATTGCCTCTGACAGTTCAAATTAAATACCATAAACAGGTAATTTGGATCAGAGTGTTGTCAAAAGAGTATCTGTGCCCACACAGAGTGACCAAATATACATTTATATATTCTTATTTTAAATGCCTTTGCATAGGTGATATTTAGACTTACAACAATTCAGTATTTCTTAACTCTCATCTTTTATCAAATTTCTTAACTAATATAATAATCAATATTATTTTACAAATAATCATATTAAGAAATAGTATCCCTAATTAGAAGGAAGGATGTCAGTACATTTTCCATTTTATGAAGGCACAGACAAAAATTTATGGCCCTTTTCTCCTTAAGAGTTATGTATACAGGAAAGAAAATAAAATTGGTATGACTCATCTCAGTTTTATATTAAGACACAAAGTCTATTTATAATGATAAAAATATTAAATATTAATACTCCATGTGACTAAGTCTTCTGGAAAACTCATTTAAAAATAGAAAGAATTCTAAGAGTATTTGAAAGTCAACTGACATAACCCACGTGTCTTATTTTTATACAAGCATTATTTGAGCAATCACTCAGAATCCACATACTGTCTTTCACATATGCTTCCCTGTCTTTAATAAGATGAGAGGAATAAGAACAAAATAGTTTTTTTTAGATTTTCACTTCTGTGTGGCTGTGCTGTGGCTATCTAGATATAACAGGGAAGTGTCTTGCTCTAGAACAAATAGATCCCAGGTAGGGCAAATTTTCAATACATTGCTGGTTTTGTATGACATGAGAAACAACTCCCAGATATGCTTCTCACCACCCCTTTCCTCACCCACAATAAAGTTGTCCATCAAGTTGGGAGTGAACAATTGTTGTCAGAGAGAATGAGCTGTATTTCTCTCAGGGCAAATGCCAATATCACTGCCATATTTGGGACTAAGTTAAATACTCATGGGATAATTTCACCATTAACTAACAAAATAATAAAAAGTATACACTTTCAAAATAATAAAAGAAGAGATGAATAAAGAAAAAATATGATAAATGAATAAAGAAGACAGCTGCTGAGACCCAATCATTACTACTACACAATATATCCATGCAGGAAACATGCATGTGTAATGCTTGAATCTGAAATTAAAAAATGAGAAAAAAGACAGCTTATACATAAACAAAATAAATATACAGAAAGGGAAAAAAGAAATAGACTAAATGGGATAAAGAAAGACAAAAATCGAACAATTCAAATATATGTCTCAAAACTAAAAAAGGGTCTCAACACTAAAAAAGTGTCTCAACTCACTAGACAAAGAAAATTGTCTGTGTATTATATTTGAAACAAGTTGCAGTTATGTCTTACTTTTTTTTTTTTTTTTTGAGTTGGAGTCTCACTCTGTCGCCCAGACTGGAGTGCAATGGCCGCTCCCAGGCACCGCAGCCTCGACCTGCTGGGCTCCGGCGATCCTTCCACCTCAGCCTTCCGAGTAGCCGGAATTACAGGCATGTGCTACCACGCCCGGCTGATTTTTTTATTTATTGTAGAGATGAGGTCTCACTGCCCAGGCGGGTCTCGAACCCAGGGACTCACGCAGTCTACTCACCTCAGCCTCCCAAAGGCACGAAAATATGTCTTACTTTTAAAAAAGACTGACAGATCAGAATAGAAAGGATGAAAAAATACTGAAAAAGTCGATACTGCTAATTATTGTGTGTAAATCAAGTGTTAAGCAGATAGAATATTGCGAATTACTTTATTTCAGTACATTTGCAAACAAAAATTCCTTGGAAAAAAATCAAAACTATAACTCAAATGAACTGAAAGGAAAAAAAATCAAACAACTCCATGAAAAAGTGGGCAAAGGACATGAACAGACACATCTCAAAGGAAGACATACAGGCAGCCAACAAACATTTAAAAAAAAATGCTAGCATCACTAATCATCAGAGAAGTGCAAATCAAAACTATAGTGAGATACCACCTAACACTGACAAGGATGGCCATCATTAATAAGTCCAAAACAACAGGTGCTGATGCAGCTGCAGGAAAAAGGGAACATTTTTACACTGTTGGTGCAAAAGTAAGCTAGTTCAACCTCTATGGAAAGCAGTGTGGCAACTTCTAAAAGAACTAATAATTGAGCTTCCATACAATCTAGCAATCCCTCTTCTGAATATATACCCAGAGTAACATAAATTGGTCTATCAAAAAGACACCTGAGCACTCATGTTTATTGCCTCACTATTCACAATAGCAAAAACATGGAACCAACCCTACTGTCCATCGAAAGTAGACTGGATAAAAAAATGTGGTACATATACACAATGGAATACTGTGCAGCCAGAAGGAAGAACAAAATCATGATTTTGCAGCAACTTAGATGGAGTTGGAGACCATCATACTCAATGAACTATCACAGAAACAAAAAACTGAATATCATGTATTCTCACTCATAAGCTGGCTTTGAATACTAGCACAAGAGTGCTATTGACAGATGTTGGACACTGCTAGGGGAAGGAGGGAAGGAGAAGGGAGGGGATCACATGGTAACACAACAGGTAGCTGGTCTACTACCAAGGAAAGAGAGGGCCAGCAGCTAAAAGCCCAAACTTCACCCGAATGCAGCCTACTTACGGAGCAAATCTTTACTTGTACCCCACAACTCTAAAATTAAAAAAAAAAAAATTAGAATAACTGAATACTCTTAAAACCATTAAAGAAATTGAGGCTGAAATTACAACTTTTCCATATGCCCAGATGTCTTTACTTGGTAAATTCCAAAATGAAAATTAAGGAATAAGTAATACCAAATTTACCAAGTAAATTTACCAAGTAAATTTTACCAAGTAATTTACCAAGTAAATTACGAAGTAATACCAAATTTACCAAGTAAATTTACCAAGTAAATTCCAAAATGAAAATTAAGGAATAAGTAATACCAAATTTATTCAAATGTTTTCAGCAAACACAGAAGGAGGGAATATTTCACAAATTTTTTCAAGAGGGCAATCTTACTCTCAAAACAAAATCTAACAAGTACTTGACAAAAAATAAACAAATAAAAATGCAGAAAAATACTGCTTAGAAACATGATGTGTGTCTAAATTCTCCCTTATATTTTAAGTGCTGCTTAACAATATTTTTTACTTAGTGGCCCTGTAACCAGGCAGATCACAGAACTCAGATTATAGGATTCCAAAAAACTGTTTCTAGGATCCAAACAAAAACCCAAACCATTTTAAACTATTGAGTAAATTGCCTAATCATAGTTAAAATAGATAATACTTAAAGTAATAATAGACTTTTTGTCTGAAGTTTTGAAACCTGAAGTGCATTTTGCAAAAAAGCAAAACAATGAATAAAATAGACTTTTTAAAAGTCTTTTATAGCCCACCCTCCATATGTTTCATTTAGAAATAACTCAAATTTGCTTCTTCAGATATGAGGAGAAATGTCCATGTGTAATTAATGATCAGAAATTTTTACTACTAATAAAAAAATTTAGATATCTTTATATTTTATTTAAGGATGACATTATTTTAAACACTAAGGCATTCATTTAATCTTTTTATTAACGTTAGTCTTATTAATGGTAACTCAAAAATAAAAAAAATTATCTTTATACTTAATCTATTTTGGAAATATTTGCTTTAGACACAAAAGTTTCCTATATGGAAAATAATATATAAAGATAAATTATATGTATAATCTGTTTACAGATATAAACTAATATTTAATAGAAAATACATATCTCAGACCTACCTAGTCATAATTATATCATCAAAGGTAAAGTTATTAAAGGGCATCTCTTAGTTCTTTCTGGAGACATCTTAAACTAAGAAAATAGTCTAACTATTATAGGTGGTTTGGCATAATACAGTTTTAGTTTTCTCAGCTGGAAATTGCACCCTGTTACCTATTGACAAAAAGCGTCTTTAAAGAGACAGAAAACAGGAAAGTTCTCAATTGTAGGAGGAGACTTGATAATCCCGTGTCAAAGAAAATTCACACATTGTGTTCACACATTTCACTCACAGAGTAAGTAACATTTCTATAAGTGTCCTGTTGCCATGGGTATTGATTCATGATGGGAGAAGAATAAAGGGGCTATTAAGAGGGGATGATGAGGAAGAGAGAGAGAGAGAGAGAGAGAGAGAGAGAGAGAGAGAGAGAGAGAGAGAGAGAGACAGGAGAGACAGAATTCAACAAGCTGAAATCTTTTGTGAGCCACCTCTAAAATGGTACACTATTATTTTTGTTGTATTCTGTCGGTTGCACAGGCAAACCCCAGGACGATGTTTGAATACCATATCACTGGGGACTTTTCTGTAGGCTGGATACTACAGGAAGCATATCAAGGTCTAAAAATGCATCATTATAAATTAATAAGATTAGTGGATACAAAAGTGGACAAGTTAACTGAAAAATGTAATAATATAGACAGTTTTTAAAATTAGCATGGTAAGTTCACAGAACAAAAGAGTAAAGTAGAAATTTGGAAAAATGTTTGGGGTTTGCAGTGCATATAACACATGCATACTGTATTATCATGGAAATGGAATCTAACAAAAGGTAGAGAAGAAAAACTCAAATATGTATTAGAAAAATTTCCTGAATGGAACTCTTCTAGGGTACATACAAATGAAGAAAATATGAGTAGTTCAGTAAGTACTATTGTTTTTATTGATTTGGAGAGAAAATAATGTTAGATCCCAATTTCACACCATAAAAACAATCTGTTCCATATAACTTACAGAATTCAGTTAAAAAAATAAGGAACATTTAAATGTTAACAAGTTAGAGGAAACCTTAGAAACAAATATCATTAAGAAATATAGGAGCCGGGCTTGGTGGCTCAGCCTGTAATCCTGCGCCTTTGGGAGGCTGAGGTGAGTGGATTGCCTGAGCCCGCGGGTTTGAGACCCGCCTGGGCAGCGAGAGCTCATCTCTACAATAAATCAAAAAAATCAGCGGGCGTGGTAGTGCATTCCTGTAATTCCGGCTACTTGGAAGGCTGAGGCGGAAGGATCGCCAGAGCCCAGCAGTTCGAGGCTGCGGTGGACGGGAGCAGCCACTGCACTCCAGTCTGGGCAACAGAGTGAGACTTCAACTCAAAAACAAACAAACAAACAAACAAACAAACAAAACAAAACAAAAAAAGAAATATAGGAAAAATAGATTAAAATCTTCCATTGGAAAGAGACTTTTCCAACATTGCAATAAAAATAGAAATCACCTAGAAAATGGGGTTATATTTTTGACTACATAAACTTTAAAAACCTCTATATGTTAAAAATACATAAACAAATTTAAAAGGCAAATATCAAATGAGGAAAATATTTGCAGCTTATCTGATAAATATAGACATAATGAACTTATATATATGTGTAAGGAAAGGGGATATTATAAAATCAAAATATAACCAAATAGATATTGCATTGTCTATGTTAATAGGCAATTGCCAAAAGAATAAAAATGGAGAAATGCAAGTGAAAAGTGATTAGCCTCACTCCCAAAGTAATGTAAATCAACACAACACTACATAATATGTTCTATCTGTATAATTGCAAATGTCAGTAAACACAACTTTGCAACTATTGCATTTCTAAGAATTAGTTGTTAATTTTTCAAAAATTTAGCTACAAAAATATTTATTGAAGCTTACTTTGAGTTTTGAAAACTAGGACATTTCCTAAATGTCCAACAACTGAAGACTGAACAAATTGTTGTATATCCATGTTGCAGAATCTATGTCACCAGTGTGGGAATGGGAATTAACTCTAAATGCGCTGAAGGGATCTTACTGGGGACATGGGAATGTTCGGAAACTGATTTATAGTAATGTTGTCCTACTCAATAAAGTTACTAAAAACATTGGATTAATACCTAAAATGAATTAACTGTATGTTATTTTTAAAGTGCTTTAAAAAATTAGTTAAAATCAAGTTTACATTAGTATATTTGTTGATATGAACTTATGTTATTTTTTTTGTGAGGAAAAAATGTGTCTCCAAGCAATATTCATAATAGAATGCTAACATATTGGTAAAATTTTGTATTTAATTATATGCTCCTTGCTATCACATTATCCTTATACTCATTCTATAAGATTGACTCTAGTCTTATTACTTCAAATATTATGTAAATGTTCATGACTACTAACTTTATATCTCTATTCCTGGACTGTGTTTTTGATCTTCAGGTTCATATTGATTTTTCAATCTCTATACTTTATATTTATATTTCATAATTCTTAATGACTTTTCAAACTCTCTACAAGGGAATCTGCATAGTGAACATTTGTATACTTAATCCTGAATTGTACCCCACATTTTAAAAATTAAAAACAAACAAAAAAGAAAATCAAGTATTCCTCTTCAATTCAACATGTCCAGGTCCAAAGCTCTATTTCTACTCTGTCTACCCCTAACTTACTCCCTTCACTGTCTCTTCCATGTTAATTGATGCCATGTCCATCTCTGCAAGAGCTCAGTAGAAAAATTTGGACCCCTTATAAGCTCATTTATTTATTTCATACTACACAGCCAGTCTGCAGCTCTCCCTTCTAAATATTTAAAATAGTATGTCTGATTACATTCAATCTCTTCACTACTGCTACACACGCTCCCTCCTGTATCACTGCTTAGCGTCCTGACTAGTATCCCTGCTTTAGAAGACTGGTACTTCTCAAATATGCCAGGCCATGTTACTACTCTGCCCAAAACCCTGCCCCACTAGCTATTCACTTCCTTCTGAGCAAAAGTCAGATTTTGGCACTCTCCTTGCTTTCACCTATGTTAATTTTGTCAATAATATAGCCAGGTCTGACAAAAGAACTTTATCAAAAGATGAAAGGATCTTAGCAAGGTTGAGTAGCTAGTATCTTTTCCGCCAGATGAGATTTATATTTTGTACTTTTCAGGTGCACTGAAACAAAGCAGAAACATAATTTAACAGCTTTCAGAGAATTCTCTTACTCTGCCCATGGATGAATGAAAAAGTTCATTATGCAAATTAATTCATTTTAGATTCATAGGAAGTCTTCTTTCCACTTGGAGCATGTTGAAACCTAGTCTAAAGCTGTTAACGGTGACCTGGTTCTAATTTTCCCAAGAAAGTGCTGCATTGTCAACAATTTATTAAAAGAATACAAGAATGAAATTAGTATTCATTAGAATTAATGTTGCCCTTACTGAGGTACACTGAAGTGTGATTATCAAACCAAGGCAGAAAATATTTAATGGGACTTAGGTACGTTTACAGGTACGTTTACCTTCTGCACATTATGAAGTTACAGTTCTAGGGTAAGATAGCTTCTAGGTGGAAAGTGGACTCTAACTTCCCTAGTTTCTATTTATTTACCTTTCAACACACACGTGTTTTTTTCATACTTATAGATGCAAGAACATGTACATGGAAACTGGGAAGTATGAAATTTCTCTCCAGTTTAATTTCATTGGGTCATGTCAATGAATGATGCATAAAAGCACCAAAAATAGCTCATTAAAAAAAAAACTGTTTGACTTACCATCTTTTTGAAATTTCTCACACCTATGTTTCCAATGATTGAAATAAAGCAATAAAACAAAGATACACATAAAAATGAATACTCAAAAATTAACATGGTAATGTGGACATTGTGATTTCATTAAGAACTATATTTCAAGGACTACAAGGAGTGACATCTGGCATCTTTGGCTGCAGACAGAGTTTTCAAGTTCATACGGTATTTTTTAAACTTGTGGAATCACGGATGATTTAACATTCCATATTTACTTTTATGTCTTGTTCAAATACAATTTTAAACAATTGTCGTTTAATTCCACTATTGGTTTATATCATGTTCTGTGACACTTAGTTTTTTATTTTAGAAAGGTGTACTGTTTTCTTTATTAGGGACAACTTTCCTCTATAGATGTCTCAAATTTCAGTTGTACTATAGACATGTAACAGTAAAATGGTCACTTATACAAAGTCCTCAATTTTGTTTCCTTTTGTTTTGTTTTTAATGAGAAGTTAGATGACTTCTAAAGTCAATAATTAAGAGGCAAAGGGAGCGAGCACAGAAGCTCGGTTTAAGTGAAGAGGTGATAGCACAAAACGCTTGACTGCTGGGCAGATCATTCAATTTCTCTGGGCCTTTGTTTTCTTATTGACAAACCTTAAATGATGAAGAACTAATAGCCTCTAAGGTCCATTTGAGCTACAATACACAGACAGAAGTCTCTGATAGTGAGAGAGTGATCATGCCATTAGTACCAACTATGATGTATCTCCTCTAAACCTCAGCCTTTCTTCTGCTGTGAAAGTTCTCTGAATTTTTGGGTTTTCTTCATTCGTTGTGATCCTTCTGAACTGAGTGAGGGTACTTCAATAATGATGTCTGAAGATATTCTGATCTTAATTTTACTACTTTCAAAAAGGCAGGCATTATAAAAACTGGGGTAAGACATTCATAGAACAATGTATTTTTTAAATAAAAGAATCCTTTTGAGAAATCCTGATTTTACAAAGAAGCAAACTTTCACTCATTAGTGAAAGATTTAAATAAAAAATACATATTGTCCTTAGAAATCATTAAAAGCATCCTAAAAATCCCTAAATATTTTAATGAACACTTATGTACCTACTGTTAATTAATCTTTAATAGACATATCCTAATGGGATGATATTAATTTGAGAATCAAGCATTTTTATGCAACTATTTTTTGACAAGTGACAATTGTATTACAGTCATATTATTCTCTGTATTGGGTACTTCTTAGCATTGCATTACCACTTAAATGAAGGCAGGAGTACACTGTGGTGGCTTCATCCAATTTTTGTTTTCTTCACACCTTACAGTGAGTTTGCCACTGAAGGATGAGGGCAGTAGGCTAGCTATTGTGAGAGACCCTGTGTACCTACTTGGGTTTCATTGGAGTGCTACAGATATTCCTAATCAAGAATTGGTATAGCTGAATAACTCCTCATGACTACTAACTTCTCCAGGATTTGGCTCAGTCTGTTCTATTATTCCATTTACAGAGGAAGAGGTTAAAGTTTCAACTGCAGGAGTATAAGCACTATACTTCCAATAGAAGCACCCACGATCTCAGATTTTAGGAAAGCAATTTCTATGGTTTCTTGATTATATGCTAACCAAAAATTAAATAAAACAACCATCAAAGTTGAAGGTTTACTTCAGTTTTTATTTGTGGAACACCAATTTTTAAACAACAAATCATAATTTCATAATTAGAACATTTTACTATTGTGAATAGTGCAGTAATAAACATGGAACCAAGCATTCAGCCTATTAAAAAGTTGACTGGATAAAAAAAATAATGGAAGCAAACTCGATAATCTAAATAAAATGGAGGGCTATCTGACATCACACAACCTTCCAAAGTTGAAACAAGAAGAAATTGAGATTCTAAATAGACCAGTAACAACCCAAGAAATTGACTGTCATAAGAAAAACTACCTACCAAAAAAAAAAGAAAGAAAGAAAGACCTGAACCAGAAGAATTTCCAGTGGAATTCTATAAAACTTACAAGGAAGTACTAATATAAATTCTATAGGAAGTATTCCAGAAAGACAGAATGCTCCCCAAATCATCTCACAAAATTGACATCACATTGATACTCAAACCTGAAAAAGATTCAACTAAGAAAGAATACTACAGGCCAATAACCCTGATGAACATAGATGCAAAAATACTCAACAAGATTCTAGCAAATCAGACCTAAAATCATCTAAAAAATCATCCATCATGACCAAATAGGTTTCATCCTGAGGATGCAGGGCTGGTTCAATATCCATAAAACCATAAATGTAATTAAATACATTGATAGATATAAAAGCAAGAACCACATGATCACATCACTAGATCCAGAAAAAACTTTTGATAAAATCCAGCATCCCTTCTTGATAAAAATGCTTGACACCTAAGCATAAGGGAAACATACCTCAAAATAGTAAGAGCCACCTATGATAAACCTCCAGCCAACATACTGCTAAATGGACAGAAATTGGAAGCATTTCCCCTGAAAATGGAATACGACAAGTGTGCCCACTTTCACCACCCCCTGTTCAACATAATGTTGGAAGTCCTAGCTAGAACAATCAGAGAAGAGAAAGAAATCATTATATCCAAATAGGAAAATAAGTCAAGTTATCCTTCTTTGCTGATGATATGATCTTATACCTCAAAAATCAAGATAATCTGCCAGAAACCTCCTTGCACTGATAAAGGTCTTTGGCAAAATTTCAGGGTACAAAATAAACATGCAAAAGACAGTCATAGTCTTAAACACCAACAGCAAACAGGCAGACAACAAAATAAAAAGCATAATCTCATCAACAATAGACACACACACACACACACACACACACACACACACACACACACAACACACACACAATGCATCTTACTAACCAGAGAAGTGAAAGACCTTTCCAACAAAAGCTACAAAACACTGCTCAAATAAGTCAAAGAGGACACAAACAAATGGAGAAATATTCCATGCTCATGGATAGGAAGAATCAACATTGTAAGATGTCCATCCTACCCAAGGCAATCTATAAACTCAACGCTATACTCATTAAATTGCCAACATCATTCTTCTCAGACCTGGAAATGACAATATAGAAATTCATATGGAAACATAAACAACCACGAATAGGCAAAACAATCCTCAGCAAAAGAAACAAAGCAGAAGGTATCACACTTCCAAACTTCAAACTTTACTATAAGGCTACAGTAACCAAAACAGTCTGGTATTGGTACAAAAACAGACATACAGACCAATGGAACAGGATAGAGTTTCCGGAAACAAAACATCCATTTCTCTACCAACTCATCTTTGACAAAGCCTCCAACAACAACCACTGGGGAGAGGAGAACCTAATCGATAAATTATGCTGACATAACTGGCTGATCACATGCAGAAGATTGAAACAGGACTCCTACCTATCACCATACACAAATATCAACTCTAAATGAATAAAAGACCTAAGCGCAAAACCTCAAACTATCAGAACCTCAGAAAATGCAGGGGACACCCTTATGAAAATTAGAATAGGAAACCAATTCCTGATCAAACCTCAAAAGCCCATACCATAAGAGATAACATTGACAAGTGAGACCTCATCAGATTGAAAAGTTTCTGAAAAGCAAAAGAAACCATCAAGAGAGCGGAGAGACAGCACGCAGACTGGGAAAAAATATTTGCCTACTGTAAATGTGACAAAGGTCTAACATCAAGGATCTGTGAGGAATGCAAACATGCCAAAGGGGGGAAAAAGCAACCCCATGAAAAATGAGTGAACTTTGAAACCATAATGCAAACTGAAAAAAGCCAGACACAAAAGGACAAATATTATATGTTTCCACATATAGGAGTTACCTAGAGTAGACAAATACCGAAAGTTGAATAGAGGATAAGGAGCCAAGGGGTAGAAGGACTGGTGAGTTTAAAGAGCACAGAGTTTCTGTTTGGGACAATGAGAAAGTTCTAGAAATGGGCAGTGTTGAAGGTTGCAAAACACATGTGCCAATGAACTGCACACTTCAGAATGGTTAAGGTGGTGTATTTTATGTTATGTATAGTTTACCACTAAAAAATTAAAATTAAATAGTAAAAAAATGTGGGCAAAAGACATGAATAGACAATTCTCAAAAGAAGATATATGAGTAGCCTACAGACACATGAAAAAATGCGCAGCCTCACTAATCATCAAAGAAATGCAAATCAAACCACACTGAGATACCACCTCACTCCAGTAAGAATGCTCATCATTAATAAAATAAAAGACAAAGGATGCCGGCAAGGATGCAGAGAAAAAGAAACACTTCTACATTGTTGGTCGGAATGCTAACTAGTTCAGTCTCTATGGAAAACACTGTGGCGATTCCTAAAAGAACTAGGAATTGACCTTCCATACGATCAAGTAATTCCCCTTTTTGAAATATAGCCAGAGGAACTTAAATCATTCTACAAAAAAGATACCTGCACACACATATTTATTGCAGCACTATTCACAATAGCAAAAGCATGGAACCAACCGTGCTGCCCATCAAACTGGACTATTTTTAAAAAATGTGGTACATATACGTGATGGAATATTACACAGTCACAAAGAACAAAATGATGAACTTCGCAGCAACTTGGATGGATTTAGAGTCTATAACAAAATGATCTATCACAGAAACAAATAACTGAGTACCACATGTTATCACTCATAAGTGAACCCTGAGCAATTATCATAATACTATAAAAAAAGGATTGGCAATGCACTGTCAAGGCAGGGAGGAGGCACACTTCATTAATAAGGTTACCTGATCTCAAGTCAGGTGAAGTGAGGACCAAAGTCAGGCCTAAACTTTAACTGTACAATGACCATTTGTATACCTAATCGTGAATTGTACCCTACATCTTTAAAATAAATAAATAAATAAATAAATTTTAAAAAATATAACACTTTAGAAAGTGGTGATAGAGTTTCTCTTCATGTTTGCTTTCTCACTTGTTGATCTTGCAAGAAACAGTATCCTTTTCTATTTATTCAGGAGTTGCATTTGTTATCCATTATAAAAATCAGAAGAAATTGTGGAGTCAATATGGTTTACCTTCCAGTATCTTTGAAAGATACTGGAGTTGAAAGGCATCTGTTTTATATGGAAGTCAAAGATTGTCCCAAATTAGGATAAACAATACATAATCTAGTTCATTATGTCCAAATTGGGATATTTTCAACAAATCTTCACATTTGACTACATGAACTCATGGCAATACACATTCCACAATGTGTCAATGTCATTGATTTAATAAATCTTAATGATATTGGCTGATCTTTCTCAAGGGCCAACTATATACAAGAGTCAAAAAAGAATAAAGCTGATCCTTTGCAAAGGATATGTAATTTAGGTGGATTTTTTAAAGTGTGTATATCAATCTACTATATCTGCAGGAAAAAAAAGAATCACAAGAATGATATTTTTGTTTAATTAAAATGATGAACAAACCGGGCTCGGTGGCTCAGCCTGTAATCCTGCGCTTTGGGAGGCTGAGGTGAGTGGATTGCCTGAGCCCGCGGGTTCGAGACCCGCCTGGGCAACTTGGCGAGACCTCATCTCTACAATAAATCAAAAAATTAGCCGGGCGTGGTAGCGCACGCCTGTAGTTCTAGCTACTTGAAGGCTGTGGTGGAAGGATCTCTGGAACCCAGCAGGTTGAGGCTATGGTGGCTGGGCGCGTGCCACTGCACTCCACTCTGGGCAACAGAGTGAGACTCCAACTCAAAAAAAAAAGAAAATGATGAACAATTTTGCGGTTAATATACCCTCTGAGGTGGTAGGTGCTGTGGCATGGTACAATTTCATCTAGTTACACTGTGTTGCAAATGTAAGGTAACTGAAGTCTTAGTCCAAATATGTGTGGTGAAGACTTACTTTATAAGCAAGTATAATGCATTCTCATTTAGGATCCTAGTCTGGACTCACAATGTGAATTAGAACAGGGTTATGTATGGATGGAAATCTCAAATAATCTCTAGGTTCAAAACTCCAAACTGATTCTGAAATGACATATCTTCTTGTTTTTGCTTCTTTTGTATGGTTTGTTATTTCTTCAAGGTCATATATGTTTCAAAGAAAAAAAAAATTACAAATTACCCAGAGTAAGTCAATCCCCTCATTTTGTAGATTGGCAAACTAAGGCTATGAGACATAATTTAGTAACTATTTTGTACAGATTCTTCCTGGAATATGGACTAGACCCCAAACTCTATCCAGAGACGTTGCTATCATATGTGTGCAACACACACACATACACAAGTATTCATAAACCCACAGATAGTCACATGCATGGGCTAGTCCCCTTGACTATATTCCCAAATGTTTCACGTGCTTACACATATCTTATCCATATCTATTGCTATGGTAACTTATCTATCAAATATGTATATTCTGAGAGCATACATTAAATATTATATCTAATTATACTTACATAACTATATATTTATTTCTAAAAATTCACCAGTTTACCTATTTTCTAAAAGATGCATTACTCATATATTTATTTGGCCACAAGAAGTGTCCTTGATAGAAATATCTTAGCTACCTGTAAATACAGGCTGAAATACTATATCCTTAAGATTAATACATATTAAGTTCACAATATAGTGCATGTTTAGATAGACAATATACACCTATATGTATAAGCAGATATACACAAATGTATTCACAATTATGAAGCAAGGATTAGAAAGTTATAAAAGATGCTTGACTATGTCAAACAATTCCATATATCAGCGTACATTCTTACATTTGATTCGGACAAGTGGTTATAACATTCGTTTTCCCTTAATTTCCATTATAGCACCACTGCATATCTGAACAAGATCTTAGGTTTTACTTCGCATACTTAGGTTTACTTTACTTGCTTGGACATTGCACAGACCCTGGGGGTATTCTCTTATCCACACAGCAGAAGCCCCATATTGGATTAACCGGTTGTTAGAGCCAAGAAATGATTTTTTTTTAAGTGCTAACTCTGTTCATTTTTTTCCATCTTGTTCTATTAAAACTGAGCACAGGAATGCAAAATACACTCTGTTCTATTCCTAAGTTAAAGACAAAGATAGCAAAACAAACTTGAAGGAGGCTTTGAATATATCACGAAACCCATTCTCCTCTGTACAAGCAGATGGGCAAGATTGTTCGGAATACATTAATTTTCAGAGGAAAGGGCAAGAAGATTGCAGGCTTTTGGAATGGAAAATAGAAGGTGCTGATTTTTCCCTCAAATAGACCTCAATCTCTTGTTCTTAAAACATCCAGAGAAAGAAAGAGACATAGAAAAGCAAGCAGGGAATATCTGGTTGGCAGAGCAAGGTAGTAATACAGGTTTGTGAGGAAGAGAAAGCATTTTCTGTCTAAGAAGGAAGGTGGGAAGATATTATTTAGATGGGAGTATTGAAATTTTCTATTAATAGCAAACTTCATATTCTTTATATATGATATGGCAATTTTAGGAACAATCTCAAATGATAGTTGGGCTTATTATATGTTAATATTGAATTTAAATATGCCAAAATTGGGGGGGAAAAACCCTCTGGGGATTGAAAAACAGTATAACGAAAGGGAGTACTTTTTTGGTTGTGTCAACAACTGCTATTGCCTCTCATTTTTTGCCTTCTTCATTGGTAATAATCTCCCAGGTTTTTTTGTTTTGTTTTGTTTTGTTTTATTTCGTTTTGTTTGTTTGTTTGTTTGAGTTGGAGTCTCACTCGACCGCCCAGACTGGAGTGCAGTGGCCGCTTCGGTCACTGCAGCCTCGACCCGCTGGGCTCCGGCGATCCTTCCGCCTCAGCCTCCCGAGTAGCCGGAATTACAGGCAGGCGCTACCACGCCCGGCTGATTTTTTGATTTATTGTAGAGATGAGGTCTCGCTGCCCAGGCGGGTCTCAAACCCTCGGACTCAGGCAATCCACTCACCTCAGCCTCCCAAAGGCGCGGGATTACAGGCTGAGCCACCGAGCCGGCTAATCTCCCAGTTTTTATTCGTGTACACTGCTACCTGTAACAAAGATTAGAGTTTCCTGTTTACTTTGATGCTACATCAAAAATCTGGTCAATGAGATGTCTGCAGTGTTGTCAGTTCACTTCCAGAAAGTTGTCTAAGAAAAAAAGGGCATACGCTTTCATTTCTAACTGCCTTCCCTACGAAACATACAAAGGCAGTTAAATTATCGAAGATTATAGATTGTTTAAGCCATGGACTCAAGATGCAGGAATTTAGAAGCCAGTGTTCCTGCCAACAGCAAAAAACCACCTTCTCAGGGCTTCCTTTTGTGTCCTATAAGCTAACCTCATAATTAGGTGTTATTGATGATAGTACAAAAGATAGAGTCAAACTTGTTCAGATAATGATGGTTCTCTAAACTTTATATAAGCAGAATGATAACATAATAATACTTTGTATTTTATGGAGATTCAGAATTTTGGAGTAAGGATATATCTTATATCTTCAGATTCCAAATTCAGTCACAAATAGGAACTGGTAAATACATAAAGTTTTAAAAATGGGATAAAATTTTACAGACACGTACTTACTCCCTAGCAAAAGTAATCATCAGAAAGGGACTTTAATTCAATCAGAAAAATTACTCTGTATAACGTCAAATGAATTCACAATAGCAGTTAAACTTTAGTTATCACAACTAAGGCTTTTCTCCTTGTTGAATGTGCTATCGATATATTGTCTCTATACACGTGATAAAACATTTACTTATCAGTATAGTTCCAATTCTCTATAGGTACAGTGACTGTTGTTACCTGTAAATTATTTTTGGTCTTTATATAGAACAAAATATTTCTTTATTTAGCTGAGTTAACAAAGCAGGTACTTGAATTTTGTGACAAAACTGCAGGCATTGTGATGTTTATGGGTACAAATTATATATAATCATGAAGCATAAGATATAATACAAAAAGTAGCTTTTATATTACCAGGATTAGTAGAATGCTTTATGTAGTTGCCTTATATACAAATTCCTGGCCCCATTAGAGAAATATTTTGCTTGAGATTTGTTTGATTTTAATGAAAAGTTATAAAGGGATTTTAAAATTTGATTAATCTTAACTTTTTTTATCATAATATAGTATCCATCATCATTAATGTTGTTTTCTAATAACTGAAGTATAAAAATCCCTCTTTACAGGTTCTATAAGACATGGCCAATATTTTGGGTGCATATTTACATTTAAATTGACATTGTAGAAGACAGTGCCAATTTATCATCACTAAAATTATTCTTTTGCTAAAAACTCTTATTATCTCCTTTTAATTACCATGATTTCTGTGCTATTATGAAAGTAGAACAGTGAATTAGTCATTTAAATGAAATATGACTTTCTTAAAAGATAATTATGAAAATGAAAATTATGGCTTATCAGCAAAATATTAGCTTTTTCTCCTGAAATTAATTTCAAAGTTGATTTGTCTTAATAAAAGATGGTGGAACACTTTTTATGTTCATATTATTAGTGTTATTATAATTTTTTTCCAAAATTAGATTGTTAACTATTTTATCCCTCCCTAATGCCACATTTAATGGATGTAAAACTACTTAAAAACACAGACATACATTCACCCTCCCTCATCTTTATTTTATTGGGCAATTATGTTTACTGTTGTACTCAATCAAGTAAGCTTCCCAGAGACAACAATGATGAATCATTGGCATGCAATTTGTTCTGTGGCCCTTTAAAATAATGTTAATTTTTACATTTAGTCAAGTAAAAAAAATATAGTTTCTAAATATTCAAAGATGTGTGTCTGGTCATTCCAGCGATGACTAATGTATATCTATCTACATTTAGGTGGAAAAAACGGTTTGTGTAAACAATTACATAATAATTTCCAAATAGTGAAGTATAACAGTTAAAGAGAATTTACAAAATCTGCTAGTAGACTACTGAACTAAATATTTCTGATTCTTTACTTGTTTAAACAACTTCATTATGGTATAATTTACATAACTATAACTGTCTTATTTTGAAAGTGCAAGTAAATAACATTTAGTAAATGCTAAGAGTCATGCAACCATTACCACACTTTAGCCATACCCAGCACCCCCAAAAGATAGGAGGGATAAACCAATGAAGGTTTCAGGTGGTAGAAAAGCTGCAGCAAGTATGGTCCTGCAGAGGTGGAAAATAGTTGTCACCTGATAAATCAACATGTTAATAGTTGGACATTGTATTTCAGTAAGCATTGCCAAATTATTGTTTTTTTCATTGTAAAATAATTCAGTGACCAAATCACATTTACAAATAAAATTTTAAAAATTAAACATTAAATAATGACATCACTTTCTTTAATCCACAATCATTAAAAGTTTGTTCTAATTCACCTAAATCATGCCAATTCTGATTCTGTATAAAGGTTGAGGTTATCACAACTAAGGCAAGCTCCTGGATGATATAGGGGGTGATACTTGAGCCACCAGTGGTAGTTTTCTTAAGCAATTCCTGCCATGCACAGTGACTCATACCTGCAAACTCTGCATTTTGGGAAGATGAGGCATGAGGACTGCTTGAGCCCAGGAGTTAGAGACCAGCTTGAACAACATAGCAAGATCTAATCTATACAAAAATAAAAGAATTACCCAGATGTGTTAGCACATGCCTGTAGTCCCAGCTACTCAGGAGGCTGAGGCAGGAGGATCACCTGAGCCAGGGAGTTCAAGGCTGCACTCCAGCCTGGGTGACAGAGTGACATTTTTGACTCAAAAAAAAAAAAAAAAAAAAAATCCACAACTCACAATAAACCCACATAGACAAAAATAGGAAAATATTAATGTTCCATGTGTTTAATATTCAAATTCATTTTTCTTAAAAATAGAATTAATTTTCTATAAGAAAAATTTAAAATCATAAAATATTTAACCACAGCATAATTTAATTATAACAATGATTATAAACTAGCACATTAAAATAGAGATGAACAAGTATCTTTACTGAAGAGTTACTATTCTGGATTTTTGTTTTAGTGAGGTTTCATGAATGTTGATAAATTAAACAGCATTTATGCACTTTTAATCAATTGCACTTGAGAGGATTTTGTGCACCTACTGAAATTCTAAGCAACATTTAAATGGTGTGGATCTTCAAGGATATAAATTGACAAGCAGCTGCCTCCACACGCTGGATATTAAATGAGCTGAAAGCACAAAATTCTAACACCTCCACTCTTTCCCAATGTTCTGCTTGTCATTTATTTTCTTTATAATAAAGGAGATGAAAATAAATTAACACTTCATTTCTAAATTTGAATTTACAGACTTCTGACAATGTGTATGATAAATTATACACTCTATTTTAACATCGTTCATAAAATATGAGCTGAATAAACATATAAAGAACTTACGATGTAAGAAATAGCCTTCTTCCTTAGTCGTACATGTACACTTGAACAGGCACATTTATTTTGCCACAGATGTTAGTTCTTAAACATTATAAACATAACTTGAATCTGATTCAGAAGTGGAATAGGAAGATGTTTGTATGCCATCCTGGCTAGAATGGACAGGAAAATCTCAAATAGAATCAGATGTGTAGGTAATTATAAGAAAAACATAACAAAACAAAATAAAACTGCTTTGATATAGGTTGAGCCCCGAGAAACAATACTTAGTTTAATAGAAAAAAATGAATTTGACAATCGATCTAAGACTGTATAGGCTAGAAGAAAGATATCCTGGCATAATAAAAGGGTGGATAAGGAAGCAGCGGGGTGTGTTGACTGCCACAGAGACCAGGCAGATGACAACCACGAAGGACTACATATTTCCAAGAATGAAAAGATGGATTAATTTGATTGAAAATCATGGCAGACAGGGAATTTCAGAGAAACTATCTTTACCAGCCAAATATGACCAAGATAATCTCTTTTGACTAATATCTGTACTTTATGGTTCATAGCATATTTTACACCAAGAAAAGTTACCAAGAAAATATTTATTTCCCACTGTCAGTGGATAATTGCATAAAGGATCAAAATAAATGCTATATCTCCTAAATGTGAATTTTAAAATTTCTGTCAATGTGCATAATAGATCATTTAGACATCTTCGTACTGGAACACGAGCTAAATAATCATATTCTAAATTCTTTACGTTTCAATTTCTGCTTATGAATCTAGAGCAAACTCTGTGTTTTTATGGAGACATCCCCGGTATTTCCAAACACTGGAGAATCAGTTCTACTTGATCGTTTATGAGGTTGACATTGTTTACAGACTTCACAGTTTCAGCACTGAATTCGAACAGGTATATAAATGAAGAAAATGTAGGTATATTGCTTGATAGCTTAATAACTTGATGACCATTATGGGATATGCTGACACACAATTCAGCACAATGATAGAAAATCAGTCAAGTTTCAGAAATGATCTGTTATGACTCCATGAATGGAACAGATGGCAAGTACTGTGCAAATTAACACTGATGCTTCTGAAAGTTGACAACAACTGCTCTGTTTCAGGTTTTGAAGTAAACAATAGCCTAATTGCCAGAAATGCTTGCCCATTACAATGGGGGAATAAAGTGCAATGGGATAGAGCAATTTCATTTTCGGTATCAGCTCTAGACACTAATCAAACCAAACAGTGCTCATTAAAAGTGGGAAAGAATAGAGCCATGGCAAAAAAAAAAAAAAAAAAAAAAGCACATGGATTCTGTAGAGTAGGGATAATAGCCAGTGAAAAATGCTCTCCATCTGACCTATAAAGGTAGCCAAAGATACCATATACATCGGGAGAATAGACCACAAGGCAATAATTTTTTGATAACTCGGTGAAGAGATTAAGCCTCTGTCTGCAATTGGAAACTTCCTTCATATGAAAACTTATACTCATTACAAAATAAATTTTGAGTATTAAAAAATAAATAAAACTAGTTAAGGCTAGAATTTCATAAGTTTTATATGATGTCTCTAAAATGCTATTGAATAGTGGAAAGGGAGAGCTTTCTGGAGACATACAGAGAAGTCTAAAATCTTCAGACGTGTTCTCACTCATAAAAGAGACCTGAACATTAATCACGTTAGCACAAGGGAGGGATTGTCAGTTGCTGGGCACTGCCAGGAAGGGAGGGAAAGAAGAGGACATGTAACAACACAAGAGATACCTGGTCCCAAACCAGGGGAAGTGAGGGTTAGTTGTAGAGCCAAACTTCACCTGCATGTTGCCTACTTGTACAGTAAATACTTACTTGTTCCCCCACATCTCCATAATAAAATAAAACAAATAAAAAATAATTTCAAAATTTCACTTATGTAAGACACAAAAAACATAAAATAAAATCTTCAAACAAATGCCAGTGAAATTCTCAATCCTAGATTTTCTAGACTGTGTTATTTCAGTTGTGGCCTAGAGATTGATGCTGGTCCATTAAAATAAGGAATTTGCGCCAGAATATAAAGTAGCTGCATATAAAGCAACTAAACAGAATTTTCTTCAGTTTTTTAAAAATATAGCAAGACTTTTTTGATAAAGTGTGTTAAATTGCACTGTAGATGATCCATTTCAAGCAATTATCTTAGCAGCATTTCTAAAATTCGTTTTCCTTAGAAATGATGGTAATAAGTCATACTAACACATAATGGTCACACTAAAATATAGTCTTTATTTTGAATTGGGATCACCAATACTTTAGTTATGATAGCTTTTGTAATTATGAGGACTCATTTCAAGGGTCTTGTTTTATGCTACAAGCCAACAAATAGAAAATTGCAGATAACATTTACTGAATGTATCAGTCAAGGTCCATTCAAGAGACAAAATCACACTAGTGTCTGGACAGATAATTGAAAAATTGTAAATGTTTATACAACATAGGAATACAATTAACAAACTTTTAGGCTATTAAAAAGCAGAAAATAATCACCATATGATTTCATAACTACCTATGTTTCTGATACTTTTAATTCCAAAGGTAAATAGTCTTGTAAAATAAATATTTAGTTTATCAGAGAAAACCAGGGTAACACTATTTTAGCACTGGCTAAAATAACAGTTATCTTATTTACAGTTTTGAGATTTTCTATTTGACATAACTGAGATTCACATTTAATACCCAATATCTCCCAACCTTATAATCATTTTTACATGTGCACTTTGCTAAGTTGGAAAATCCTAATAAGTCAATGACAGCAGACCAAGCAGACCATTCCAGATCCAGCAATGACAGACATTGTATGAATAACTCCCCTTCTATTCAAAAATAATTCATGACCTTCTGCCCCAGTCCTTATACTTTTTAATCATCCCAAATGTTGGATTGGAGCAGATTTATTTATTTATAAATAGACAACCTTTGATATATGTTATAATGAAACTATCTTCAAGCCACATACAATGAGTTTTCTGTGACAAGATTTTTTGACAGAAATATCCATCATGTTTAATTGATCCTCTCAAATTAGAAATTAGCAAGTAAAATGCATGCACACCAAGTGAAGTAGAAAATTATCATTTTAGTTAGCCAGTCAATAATTATTACCATATAGATATGTTACCTGCTCCTTTACTAAGCTATGTTTACAATTAGTTCTGTGGGCTTTCTTTTAAATTTAGCTACTGATTAATATACAAAAGTTTCATTTATTCTCAAGGTCCCATTTAAACCACACATAAGAATGGTGACCATAGTATCATTTAAAAAAAAAAAACCTATGGGATAATTTCCTTGCTATAATTCACTTGTTCGAGGCTCAGTCATTGTTTAAGTCCTAGTTACATTATTTAGTCTTTCTTGATCCTTGCCAGTGTGCATCAGTCCTTCACAATCTGCCATTCCCTTCACAATTCTTATATGTTATTTTATGCTTCTTTGAAATGTTAAGCTCTTATTATCAGACTAAATCATAAAAGCCATTTAAGCCTAGGGATAACAGTACAAATTGCAATGTCTTCCAAGGATCTGTGGCCAATGTAGTTTACATATAGTACATATTGCAGAGCAAAGCATTGGACAGTCTATCACACAGTTAAGCTGCAAACTCAAGACCAACCGACCCTTTGATTTCCATACTAACACTGAGAGACAACGTGTGATGAAACGTACTATACTGATTGTAGACAAGAAGATACTTTTTGTCAAAATCCACAAATGATCTATATGTAGCCACAGCCACTGTAAATGCATTACAAAAAATAAAAGCATACTGAGTGTCATTAGTCACTATATTACACGCTATTTGAAGATTAGCAGTAGAAAAAAGTAGCTAATCAACTCTGTGTAATCAAGGCAAAAAACTTCTATGTTAAGTAATGAACTCCGAGCATTTAAACAATTTTCAGAAACATTTTCATAGCATAAAGATTCCCTCAAAACATAACTTTAGACAAGAATGTGTTTTTGTGTTTTCTTTTCTAAACACAAAAAGACTTAGAGAAATATTTTGAACTCTGGATGGATGGAAGGTGCTATATAAACAAGAAGATTAAAGTAATGTATTGTTCTATTTTTTTTTACCAAAAAATAACATAAAAGAATATTTACTCATATTAGTTATCAAAAATCTAACTGAACAACAAACAAAACAAGCTTAAAACATTAGCTGGCACCCACCATAGCACAAATAGCTCTTTGCCAAGAAATGTTCCAGTATCAGTGCACTGTGCTTTTAATGAAGCCATGGCAGTGACTGAATAACCTGGCACATCTCAAACCTTCTGTTTCAAGTTTGGAAACTTGGAAAAGATTCCATAAACTTCAGGTTTTCTTTTCATTTAAAAATATTTAGAGATCAGAAAACAGAAGTCCTCTCCAGTTTACACTATACAGTTCCAGTCCTTGTACTATTTATAGTAACAAAACCCATCAAGTGTGGTCTTATACTTTTTTTTTTATTAAACTTGGTACTTTTCTTTCATCCTGAGATGGTGCCTGTGGCACACATGCAGAAGGTATGTGGCTTACAAAATGAACTGTATCTCATTTCGCAATACTCTCCCCTCTGCTCTTAGTTCCTGTACTTTCATCTGAAGGCTAGCAATATTCATAGATATTGTCATTGCCATTTCTAATAATAAAGACATTCTCCGAATGTTATTTGGTTCACTTTTTAAGTCTATGTCTATATTTATGTCTATGTCTGCGTCTATGTCTAGGTTTATGCCTATTCTTGTGTCTACAGCTACACACACACACACATTCACAAACACACAAGCAGTACAATTATAAAACAGGTGAATTCTGTTTAATGCAACCTTCTCCCTCACTGTCTCTCATTTCTATATTGCTTCAATAGTAACAGAATAGTGCAGAGAATTTTTAACACAAATATGTTCTGAATTTATTTTTCAGAAACTCTCTATCACCTAGAATAGTGTCATTGTCTTGTGAGTGGCATCCTGCTTCAAGTCTCCTCTACCTTGATTGAGCCTTCAAAGTGCTGTCACGCTAATCTTACCAAACAAAGTCTGACTATGTTAACTCTATAGTATATACTATCACTGTATCTGCCTGAATCCCAGCAAGAAACAGTGCTCACACAGAAAGGCTTAACTGAAAATAATTTGGTGAATGCATTATTGATTAAGAGATGCAAACAGAAATGAATGGCAATAGAGGTCTATTATTACCTGGAAGCCACACAGACTCGAAAGGCCAAGGAGAGGAATTGGTTTTAGTGGAGTGAGCCAAAAACGAGTCTGGGTAGATGACCTACCAGTCAGGAATAGTAGAAAACATTCTACTTCAGAATCGAGACTAAACAGGAAGAAAGAAGGGAGATCAATACCACAGGCTCTCTCTGTTGTTCACTCTCTCACCTCCTATTAATATCTTTCTTTGGCCAAATCTGACTACTATTCAGAGTATAAAAAGACAAGAGATGGGCAACCCCTTCAGGTCCCCTCCCGCTGTGGGAGCTTTTCTTTTTTGTGCTCAATAAATCGTGCTTTCTCATTTTCAAAAAAAAAAAAAAAAAACAAGACAAGAGAGCTATGGTTCATGCAACCCATCAAGTATGGCAGAGAAGGGCAGAAACACAAAATGAAGACTATTGAAGAAAAATCAGCAGAATCACCTAGAACAATACTCCCCAAATCTTGTCCTGAGTTAGACTGCATCAGGGTACATCAATGAGAAAACTTAAAAATATATATAATCTTCGAGTTTGCAGTGAAATCCAAGAATTTACATTTTTAAATCACTTTATAAGCAAACATGTTGCAAAGTCTTTTTTGAGGACTACTCATCTTGGAGATAAACTCTACAACCTTTAATATGGCATTTTGGAATTGACCTTGGCTTTTCTATTCAACCTCACCTGCGACAAGCCTTTACTTGGAAGCACACAGTGTTCTCCAGGTTGTCCATGCTTAACCACACCATTGTATGTTTATTTAAGTTTTCCCTTAACTGAAATGCTGTGCTATTTTCTCTTGTTTCCAGTTTGAACAGTTTACTTTGTCCTTCTCTGTCTTTCTGTGTGTCATAGGAGATCGATGTCAGTGAAATGAATCAAAATCATTTTGCTTTCTATTTCTGGTTGTGTTTGGTCCTGGATGGTATACACATATATTTTTCTCCTTTTACTCACAAGCTATACTACAGTTTGAAATTTTTCCTAGATGCTTGCACTTCAAGTATTCACTTTCTCACATTGAATCTTGATTTATTACTTTCGTGTTCATTTTTACAAGAAATTATAAATTCTCTAAATATATCTCTTATGCCATGTTTTTCATTGTATGTCTTGTAACTATCACACTAGCATTTTGTACAGCTTAGTGCACGCTGATTGTAGAACTAGAGAATCTATGAGGTGGGTGAGCTGTGGTTTCCCTAAGTTAGGTGAAAGACCATAAATCATCATAAAATGGCAATTATGATGTTGGAAGCATTTTATCTTTCCCTTCTAGCTATACAGAGGTTAAACAAACGGCAAGAATGATTTGTAAGGGCTTGGACTATCTTTTCTTTTTAAGTCAAGGAAAAATACTTAAGTTGACTTTTCAAATACTAGAACTTGAGTATTTTATCAGTATTAAAGGCATAACAGAACTATGTGGAAAAAATGTTGACTTAGAAACTTAGTTGATGTTTTGTTCATATAATATACACCGAATAATGTATTTATTTTTAAAATTTTTATTTTATTATAGAGTTGTGGGATACAAGTAAGGGTTAACTACACAAGTAGGTTGCATGCAGGAGAAGTTTGGACCTCTAATTGGTCCTCCCTTCCCCTAGTTTATGACTAGGTACCTTTTTGGTTGTTATGTGCACCTTCCGTCCCTCCCGAGAGGTGCCCAGTAACTGCCGCTTCCTCCCTTGTGCTAGCAATTTATTTAAAAGAAAACATTTTTTATCATATGGAAAAACAGATACCATGATTAATCAGAAAAACAACTATGAATACAGAAAGATGATTATTGATATTAACTTTTCCAGTTGTGCTAATCAAGCCTTAGTTAAGTTTTAACATCATAAAGCAAGAATGCAAGAGTTTTTCATGTAATATTTGTGTCACTATGCATGAATTCTATAAGCATTGGTCTCATGAAAGCTGACTCTCAAGGATAGCTGCTAAAAGTAAAAAAGAAAAAAAACATGTTGATTTCTTATTGTATCAACATATTCACTATTCTACTTAGTAAATCAGTTCTTAGATGTCAGTATACTTCAAGGAGTGACAAGATCTGGTTATTTCTTTGAGTTCTGTAAATCTTCAACTTTCTTTACCTTTGGTCCTAGATAAACTATGATCATAACATAATTATATCTTACATAATTTGAGACCTGGCTGTGGTCTCCATCCCTTATTGCACATTTTCAAATTTAATACTCACAATTCTGTGAGTTAGATATATTTTATATATACATATGAGCAACAAAAAAATATTGAATTAATCACATGTATTCAGGAAAAATCCAGTATCATAATAATTCAACAGAAAAAAAATACTAAAAGAAAGAAAACATGGTATGAAAAGTGTGTAGACAAATATAAATTGTATATATCATATTTTGTCAATACAGGTACTGGGCAACAAGCCAGAATATCCACTTAAAATAGCCCTGAAGAATATTTTAAAATTTTGTAAAAACATCACGCTTATAAAAGCACTCTAATAAATGTAATTTTAAATATTGAATTCTAATTGCAAACTACTCAGATCTAAAGCTCGTTATTGCATATTGCGTTCATTAATAACTAGATAACATCAGAAGTGATGTTCACCCAAGATTGATAACTTTTGTTCTTTATGTTTTTCTGAAGCAACTCAGTTCCACCAAACCTTTTTGTTTTTTCCCCAATCATAAACCTAGTACAACCTATATTACATATTATATTCTTCCAGATTTTTATGGCACAGAAAAAGTTAAAGTAAAAAAAAAAAGTGTGTTAAAGGTTTAACACGGCCTAAAATATAGGTTAATAAAGTAATTTTGATATATTGCTCAATTTTGTCATACAAAACATTTTTAAAGTTACTTGATCAGAATGTCTTGATAGAGGTCGCAAATATAAAAATATACTACTATAATAATTAAGCAAACCTAAAATTAGTAATAACAAGGAAGGGTCAGGCACAGAGGTTCATGCCCATAGTTTTAACACTTTGAGACACTGAGGTGGGAGAGTCACTTGAGTTCAGGAACAATACTCCTCAAATCTTGCCTCAAGGTACATCAATTAGAAAACTTTAAAATATATATTGAGTTTGCAGTGAAGTCCAATAATTTACATTTTAAAATTGCTTTATAAGCAAACATGTTGCAAAGTCTTGAAATCAGTCTGGGCAACATATCATGCTCTCATCTCTACAATAAATAAATAAACAAACAAACAAACAAGCAATTTAGTCGGACATGGTGGCATGCACCAATAGTAACAGCTACTGAAGAAGCTGAGGTGGGAGAATTGCTTAAGCCCAAAAGATCAAGGCTGCAGTGAGCTAGGATTGTACCACTGCACTCTAGCGTAAGTGACAGTGTAAAACTGTTTCTCCAAAAAAAAAAAAAAAAAATCACAAAAGACTTCCAGTCACCTAAAAATTAGCATCCATTTTTTCTTCCACAATTGTTATCTTGTCTTCTAGGACCAAAGCTTTGAGATTGAATAACTTTTTATAACTAAATCACATTAATTGTGTGAAGACACATTTTTGACAGTATTAAAGATATAAAAGCTATGTGGGAAAATGTTGACTTAGAAACACTTAGTCATTTTGCTTTTGTTGATAAATAGAATATTATAGACTGGGTAATTTTTCTAAGATAAATAAGTACAAGTTCAAAGAGTCAGTATCTGGTGAGGGCAGTCTTGCTGCATCATAGCATGGCATAAGGCATCACATTGCAAGAGAGTAAGAATATGCATGACTGCTCAAGTCTCGTTTCTTCTTATAAAGTCATAAGTCTAATCGTAGGGTTCCCAACCTGATGAACTTATCTAATCTTAATGAATGTCTAAAGGCTCCACCTTCAAATACCTTCAACATGTGAATGTGGAGATTAAGTTTCCAACATATGAAATTTGGAGAATGCATTCAAAGATCACAGGTACATGCATATGTTTAAAATATGTATATATTTAAAATCAGAAGCACATATTTGTGCCCAATGGGTATTCCAATATAAGATTGTATTTTGGCTTGGTCAAATATATAATGCGGAAACTATAAGGAACTAGGAAAAATTATATTTCTATTTGAGGATATATGAAAATATAAGTGCAAAAAATTGAAATATGTGCACTTTCTTCATTTCTTAATGTTTCAGTTTTAGTCAAGGAATTTAATATAACTTTATAATCTCCAGACATAAAAATCAGTTTCTATTACATTAAGCATACTTTTTCCCAAATCATGTTTTTATATTGTGTTAAAGTAATATTGTTTAATCTATAATTAAAATTTGAACAATGGAATTTAATTTTATATAAATGTAAATACAGTATTATCATGCATGTTGCAACAAAGTACTTAACTTTAAAACATCTAGAAGCTCTTATAAAAAATAAGGAACTATCTTAAAAAATTAAAGACATCATTAATATGCAATTATTTTCTCTTTTGTATTCGTTATTAAAAAAAAATAAAAACTTAAGGAAAGCAACCCTCAAATCATTGAATTACATTTTCTACCACATGCACCAATATGTGCAATATTTTGTCAACTCTTTATTTTGGTTGTTTTTATCATACTTATATCAGGTGATATTTACTTACAAACAATAAAATTAAATTTTAATATTATACATCACTTATTTATGTCCAAATACTACATATGCTGATATCTTCATCATACTTATTTTATGTGATATTTAAATACAGGTAATAAAATAATATTGTATGCCACCTGTTTATTTACATCTTGATACTAACTATGGTCATTGTAACAACATGATACTTACAATGTGAAAATGATTTTGTTTAGTTAAGACTCTGGGAAAAATTATTCTCTGAAGCTAAGGAGTTTGTACAACCTCGAGTAAGGAGAAAATTGATAATAAAGAAAGTGTAGTATTGACTTTGGCCCTTGGTTCTTGGTCCTTGATTCAACAAGTAGAGTAGGATTGCTTGTTCCCTGCTGCAGGGCATCTTCAAAATAGCAGGTAACAATACCCTGTAGCCTCCTGTCACTGCTCTGCCAGAGACACCCCAGGACACATCACTCTTATCACGTAAATGCAAGGAGTAGGGAAACCAGCTTCTTTTTCTACTGCTTTTCTCCCATTTCATGTTTCATTAATTTTTCTCTTCTGACCTCTCCCTCTCTACTTGTTTTTGCTTTTGTTTTCTTCTTTTCTTTCAGAATCTAACCAATGTTAAACGGAGATATAAGATTCTTCTCCATCTTTATCATCATCATGACCTTTCCCTTAATGCAGTGGTTCTCAAAATGGAACTTGAACCAAGCCACCCAAGATTTTGTTAACATGTAAATTGTTGTGTTTCATCTCCAGAGTTTCTGATTCAGTAAGTCTAGGGTGGGGCCAGAGAATTTGCATTTTTAAGTTATGAAGTGACAGTGCAGATGTCACTGCAACTGGTCAGAGGACCACACATTGGAAACCGCTATCTGAAATATACATATTTGATATTATATATATTGTAGCAGCTAAGGTACACACAACTTTTTTATGCCAGGTATTCTTCCACTCTCTTTATGTTTATGAACCCATTCCATTTTCATAACAACAGTAGGAATGATTACTATCCCTATTTTGCATGTGGAGAATCTGAGTCACAGAAAAATCAGCTGAGTTGTCCAAGGTAATTAAGCTAATATGTGGCAGGGCAGTCTACCTCCAAGGTAGGTTGGTAACACTTAACTCTACTGTCTCCACAATCTTGGATGAGAATGTTAAATTATGAAGTAAATTGGAATTTCTGCAATGGTTTGCCATGGATAAGTTGAAAATTTCACACTTTTATGTGGCATTCAACAAAATAAATTGAGAAGCGATCACTGAATAAATTAAGTATATCATGTAATAAGTATGTGAAAATTTTAAATCGGTTTCAATACTAAGGACCTTTCATTTTAATTGTATATATTTTCATATTGGTCTAAGGTTTCTTTCTTTTTTTTAATCAATATTTTTATTATGATATTGTGGGTACAGTTAAGTGTTAGGTATACAAATATGCTTCGTTCAGGCACCCTTGTTGATAAGAGGTGTCTCCTCGTCCCCAGACAGATATTGACTACTGTTAATCTCATCTCCCTTCCCTTCCCCCCCCCATGGTATCCCAACACTGTCAGTCAGTCATTTTCTTATAGTATTACATTGGATGTTCAAGGTCCACTATATGAGTGAGAACATGTGATACTCAGATCTTTGTTTCTGTGTCAGGTCACTCAGTATTATAGACTCTAGTTCCATCCAGGTTGCTGCGAAATTCATGATTTTGCTCTTTTTTATGGCTGCGTAGTATTCCATCGTGTATATGTACCACATTTTTTTAATCCAGTTCTCTTTTGATGGGCAGCATGGTTGCTGCCAGGTTCTTACTATTGTGAACAATGGGTCTAAGTTTTCTGATAAAAAAATAACTATACCTATAAATTCCAAGCATGAAAATCACTATGTTGTCAATTAAGCTTTTGGAAGATGTCTTCATATTTAATAAATTATTATTTTATTATTTCATATCTTTATTTTTTGAGATGGAGTCTCACTCTGTCATCCAGGCTGGAGTGACACCCAGTGTCAACCAGCTGGGCTCTGGCAGTTCTTCCACCTCAGCCTTCCAAGTAGCCAGAACTATAGGCACACACTACCATGCCTGGTTAATTTTTAATTTATTGTAGAAACAAGGCCTCACCAAGTTGTTCAGGCTGGTCTCGAACCCACAAGATCAGGCAATTCACTCACCTCAGACTACCAAAGTGCTGGGATTACAGGCTGAGCCACCTAGCCCAGTCTATTATACATATTTCATCAGCTATTTCAATATGATCTAATTTTGATTGTTTGAATTATAAAATACAAAGTTTTTTTCATACTGAGATGTGATATAACTTTCTATTTGACACTACTGTTGTATCAAAACCACTTCCAACAAGGGTGATTGAATTTTAATAAATAATTTTTGTGATTCAATTATTATATATTTCTTTTGACAATTTTATAAACATTATGTAAAAAGACTTCATTTCATGATTATATACGATTACAATAGTGATTTTAAAAAGATACAGGTGTTTAAGTTCAGTATTTGCCGAATAAAATCTTAAGGCAAAATATATACAAATTTTTTCATGCACTTAAGCAGTCCAGAGAAAATTCTAAAATTATAAAATGTTACAATTTTAATAAAGATAAATGCTTTCAGAAATAACTAGATATTGTAAATTTAAGGAAATCAACAAATAAAATGACAGCATCAAAGTCTTACAAATACTAATATCATTTGCTTAAATAGTAAATATATAATAATGTTAAGATATTAAAAAATGGCTGGACTCAGTGGCCCGCTCAAGCAACTTGGAGAGACCTCGTCTCTATATTAAATCAAAAATTAGCTGGGCATTAAAAAATGGCTGGACTCAGTGACCCGCTCAAGCAACTTGGAGAGACCTCGTCTCTATATTAAATCAAAAATTAGCTGGGCATGGTACCGCATGCCTGTAGTTCCAGCTATTTGGAAGGCTGACGGGAAGGATAACCAGAGCCTAGTGGGTTGAGGCTGCTATGGATGGCTGGAAATGTGCCACTGCTTTATATGGTCTGGGCAATGAACTGGGACTCTGACTCAAAAAAAAAAAGGAAATATGTAAAATAACTGCAATAACTTGTTTGACATAAGTATCTCCATTTTGTTAAAATCCTCCATCTTAGCTGTCTGCCTGACCTAAAAATGACCTCCCCCTCCCCATTGTATATGTGTAATTGCTGTAACGTTCTCATGACCATAGACCCACAGCTGCATTCCCCTGAACTGATCATGCTGACTGTTCTTGCTGGCCATTGAAAACTCCCTAGCCTCAAGTTCCGTGTAATTGTATGCCTTGCTAACTGAAATCTAAGAGATTGTTCCTTTTGTTTTTAGTATCTTGTACCCTCACCCCCTACTATGTAGCCCACTTGCAGTTTTTGCCTTTAAAAGCTTGTTGCAAACTTCATTTAAGTGTCAAGAGTTTTCTTGACGTGAGCCTACTCTTGACCCGCACGTTAATAAAGGGCTCATAGTTTGGACTTGGCATGCTGGCATGTCTCCGTCTCGCACTTTGGTCTTAACAATAATTTTCTCTCTGATAATGCTGTTTTAATTACTACAAAAGACTGTATATATAAATATCCTGTGTGTACAAAAAAACACATGATTTTAAGCCCATAGTATTCTATGTATATTGTTATCATATTTAAATTCACATAGATTTCTTCCTGCACTAGAATGTAAGTGCCAAAGGGTGAAAATTTGCCACTATTTTGTTTTTTTTACTTCTGTAATCCCTGGTACCTAAGTAAAATGCTTGTCTTCTAGAAGTCTCTCAATAAACAATCACTGAAGGGATGAATAAATGGATGAATTAAGTTAATTTTAATTGACTTGTAATCTCAAAGTTAACTGTATAATAAGTGTTCAATACATAGCTTTTGAACTGACTGTGGCATTTATAACCCTACTGCAGAGTCTTAGTTTACTTATAAAGTATTGAGCAGGACATTAAATCCCAAATTTAAGTGTTTACTTATTTAATTAATTGCATTTCCTGGGAAAATTTTGCTGCATAGAATGTGTATTATATAATATATTCATATTATAAGAGACACTGGGTTATTTTCTCAATGTCATTAATTTTTCAAATGAAATGAATGATTGACTATTGAAATTGATATTTAACAAAGGTTTTTTAAAATAAGTTTTTAAATGTTAAAATTTTTGTTATGGATTTATTTTTGTTTAGTCTCAGTTTTACAAATTTGCTTTTGCTTTTTATCATTTATTCTATTTGGGAGAATCGAATTAATACATATTTGCCAAACTGTGAAAAGGTACTACAAACAAACATTTTGATCTGAATGCTAAGAAATAAAAATAAAACATATAGGGAGGTTACACAAGTTTCATTGTATATGTTTGAAAATTGGCTCTCCTGCTCATTTCAACCTTCATATATTTTCAACAACAAATCTGTGGCCAAATTGTGATTCTGAGCCAAGCAAATACTGCAGTAAAAAGATCATTTTGCAGAAATAATAGTATTTTAACTTTCTCTTCCCTGGATGAGTTAATGCCATGATGCAGATGCCTTCCCTATTTAGATAAGAGAAGATAAAGGAAATTGTATTGCAGTTTTAATATTTCCTTTGTCACTTTGAATAAAATCCATTTATGCCAGGGCTTTTACAGCACTGTCCAATGTGAACAGAGAATACAGCCAGGTTATTAACTGAATGTAATTGCCTGGTGATAACAGACCCGTTGAGTCTCTATTTGACGCTTATTTAACTTCAAAAAGGCTATCAATTAGGACACCACATTTAAAGCAAGTGAAATATTATGCATGGACACTTTCAACAAAAAGGTGACACTTTAATAAAATAGTGCATATCATTTTTAGAATACTAGACTCCCACCTTAGTATTGTTAGAAAAGGAAAGAAAATAATACTTTTTTTGTCTCCTGATGTCAAAAGTCATAAGGTGACTGAATATGCCCAACTTTCAAATGTTGTGTAGTATACATATCATAAGTGACTCACGCACTATCTCTTATAATATACATACATCAGAGAATACACTTTATATACAGCAACGTTTTCCCAGAAGACACGAATTAACAACACATGTGAGACATGTGGCCCCGATCAGGGTGTTCTGTCCAAACAATTCAGATGGTGCCTGTAAAATACAATTGTGTGTGTGTGTGTGTGTGTGTGTGTGTGTGTGTGTGTGTGTGTTTCACATATTCCTAGCAATGAAACATGCTAAAAAATATTGTTAATTGGTTTTAGAAGTTCAATACTTAGTTTTGCAGTCCTGAATTCAGGGCAGTTTATGTTCAAATATATGATTTCTATTCGGAGGACTGATGGGAGAGGGAATTCCAGTGGAGAATCGAACCTGATTTTGCTAGAAAGAAACCTGAGCCCAAACCCCAGGATACACAGAATGACCTATTCTAGATAACAGTTTTTGAGGGCTTGTTGTGTTGGAGGGGCATATCTAAACACATAGACATTATCTAAGTTTAGAAAATTATTTGATCTTCCTGTTTGTTTCCTCTTGTATACATTTTTGTATGACAGTATAATTTACAGGAAAAGTTCTCATGTATCCTACTCACCATGGGTCCTCCAGTTTGCAGAGTTGTTTTCATGAAAGAGGAAATTTAATCTGATGTCTCCTGTGATGGCACTTACTACACAAACTCCATATTTAATTGAGACACTATACTTTTTGGGGGGGGATTAGGGGTCTCGCTCTGTCACCCAAGCTGGAGTGCAGTGGAATGATCATGTCTCACTGCAGCCTCCACCCCCTGCGCTCAGACGATCCTTCCTCCTTAGCCTCTCCAGTAGCTGGGACTACAGGAGCAGGCCACCACAATCTGCTAATTTTTTGCTTTTTTGTGGAGACAAGGTCTTGTTATGTTACCCAGGCTGGTCTCAAACTACTGGGCTCAAGAGACTTTCCTGCTTCGGCCTCCCAAACTGCTGGGATTATAAGCATGAGCCACTACTTTTGGCCTTGAGACACTATATGTGTACTTTTGGAGATCAGTTGATGACTTTGATTTCTCTTCCGTGTGTGACCTCTTCCATTTAGTTTCACTTTCTCATGGGCCAGGCATTGTACTACTATTAGATAAACTGTGATGGACAAGGCAACGGCCCTGTTCTCACACATCTTTGAGTCTGCCTTTTTCTCCCTTACAGCTAGGTTAGTAAATTGACTCCTGAACCGTTCCTTTGAGAAAGACCTAGCAAGGAATCTTTTTTCTCTTCATCCATTCAATAAAAAAGGCTCAAGGTCACTACTTCATCAGGTGTCATTTTACTATATATCAGGTTGGACCATGAAAAAAACAACCCTGAGGATTCTCTCCTTTGGAGGGGTTGCCACAGGTGAGGGAATTCTCAATACATATTTTATGCTGGAAATTGGTATATACAATTTTCTCGAACAATAAAATTTAAATAGACAACGATCCTTAGTTTGAGAGATTTTTATTTTGAAATCACGGTCTGTTAAACATTTGTTTTAATCAATATTTTTTATTATGATTTTGTGGGATACAGTTAAGGGTTAGGTGTACAATTACATTTCATTCAGGCACCCTGTTGATAAGAGGTGTTTCCCCATCCCCAGACAGATATTTGCGACTGTTAATCCCATCCCCCTCCCCCCCATAGTTTCCCAGTACCGTCAGTCATTTTCTTATAGTATTACATTGGATGTTCAAGGTCCATTATATGAGTGAGAACATGTGATACTCGGATCTTTGTTTCTGTGAGAGGTCACTCAGTATTATAGACTCTAGTTCCATCCAGGTTGCTGCGAAATTCATGATTTTGTTCTTTTTTATGGCTGCATAGTATTCCATCGTGTATATGACCAAATTTTTTTAATCCAGTCCTTTTTTGATGGGCAGCATTGTTGTTTCCAGGTTCTTGCTATTGTGAACAACGCTGCGATAAACATACGTGTGCAGGTATCTTTTTTATAGAGTGATTTGAAGTCTTCAGGGTATATTCCCAGTAGGGGGATCGCGGGGTCATATGGAAGTTCAATTTTTAGAGCTTTTGGGAATCGCCACACTGCTTTCCACAGAGGTTGCACTAGTTTACACTCCCACCGATAGTGTAGAAGTGTTCCCTTTTCACCACACCCTCTCCAGCAGCTGTTTTTTTGAGTTGTTGATAATTGCCATTCTGACTGGAGTTAGGTGGTATCTCAGTGTGGTTTTGATTTGCATCTCCCTGATGATTAGTGAGGTTGAGCATTTCTTCATGTGTTTGTTGGCTGCTCGGATGTCTTTTGTGAAGTGTCTGTTCATATCTTTTGCCCATTTTATAATGGTGCTGTTTGTTTTTTTCTTTTCAGCACATTTGAGTTCCTTGTAGATCCAGGAGGTTAAGCCTTTGTCAGACCTGGAGTTGGCATATACTGTCTCCCTGCTCTCTTGATGGTTTCTTTGGTTTTGCAGAAGCTTGTCAATCTAATTTCAAATTTGTACATTGTTTTCATTTTCTCTCCAAGAAAGATAACAGGGATTGGGATGCAGTTTTTCAGCTGAACAACTTTAGATTTGAACAGAAAGGAATGTAGCTTTTGATGATATCTAAAAAATTACTCCAGAATCCTGTGTAGACGAGTACCCCAACCAGAAAGAAGTCAGTTGTAGCTTTAAGAACTGATGACAAACATTGTAATATTTTAATACCAGTTAGATCAAAGTTGTAAACTATTTCAACTGCCTATTTTCAGAGGAAGTATCTCTCCTCCTCTTCCCACAATTCTGTGGAGAGATACCTAGCCCAGTCACAGAAGCAGAATAACCTGTGACATCCACCATCTGCCTTCAATTGTCTAGGCATCCAACCACATGCACTACTATTTCTCTGATGCCCCAATGAAATTGTCTTTTGTTCCCATATCATGCCCTGCGCTTTCTTCTCTGTCTTTGCTAATGGTCCCTATCATTTTGTTTATACAAAACTCTTAAGAGCAGAGAAAAAGCTTACCTCCTCCCAAAACTCCTTTCTGAGCTTGCAAATTCAACATCCTGTCTCTGATATCTCATAGAATGCCTTCCATATATTCGACATACCATTCTTTGTTTTTCTGTGCTATTTCTTTTCATTTTTGTGTTGAGGAATAATTGCTGTGCTACTATTAATAACTCCCACATAGAATGTTGTCTTCCTTCTATAAAAGAAAATGTTTGAATTCTTCAAATAATTGCCTATAGAATATAGTGTGACATTAGTGATAGTACTTTTGAATTAGCTATTCCAGGCAACACTAGTCTCATTATTTACATTATTAACATGAGAGTTAGATATGAACTCACAGAGAGTTCAGAGTTGACAGAATTGAGGCATACTTGTTACTTTTACATTAATATAATGGAATTTTATAAATATAATGGAATTTTATAAATAAATGTTAGTACTTATTTAACAATAAGTACTAACATTTATTTAAGAGGGACGGTGGGTCAAATATTCCCCATTTTAGAGTAAGGAATCTGAAACTTAATATGTCACTTCACGTCTTACAGATAAAGGGAGGAACTCAAGTAATATTTACTTCAAAATATATGCCTCTTTAAGAATAGCTATTCAGAGAATAAATATGTTGATCGGCAAAATATAAGACACCAAAGTTCCAACTAATACTTCAATCCACTAAATCTGGTTACCTCAAAATTACTACATTACATGACAGGAAAAAAATCTGACATGGCAGCTAAAATCCATGCTATTTTTTATAATATCAATTGTTACTTACTGAATAGTGACATGGATAATTATTATTAATCCAGTTTTGTAGATGAAGAAATTAAGTAACCAATGCTTCAAAAAAGGTGCCTACTTTGACTTCTCAGTGTGAGATTTTTTCATGATACTCCACACTCCAACAAATTTATGTACTTCCTCTATTTCAAGTGTCTTTCTGCAATCTTGATAACCTAGTTATTTCCTCTTGCCATGGTTTGAATGTGTCTGCTCTAAAATTCGGGGTTGCCTGTATAGAAGGACAAATATGTGGACTTTGCAAAAACTTGGATGGATTTAGAGTCTATCAAACTCAGTGATCTATCACAGAAGAAATGAGTAGAGTACCATATGTTCTCACTCATAAGTGGACCTTGAACAATGATCATAATATGATAATAAAGGGCTTGTCAGTAGTGGGAAATTGCTGGGCAGGTGGGATGGGATTGGCAGTAGTGGGAAACTGCCAGGGAGCCGGTGGGGGGCACACCTCATCAACAAGGATAATGAACATTTGTATATCTAACCCTGAATTGTACTCCACATGTTTAAACTAAAAAATAAAATAAATACTTAAAAAAGTAAAATAAAATAAAATTCAAGGCTTCCAATATGATAATATTAAGAGGTGAGCCCTTTAAGAGGTGATTAGTCTATGAGGGCTCCTTTCTTGTGAATGGGATTGGGTGCCCTAATAAAAGTCGTGATGGTAAAAAAAAAAAAAAGAAAAAAGAAAAAAAAAATGCTCAATATTGCTAATCATCTGAAAAATCCAAATCAAAACCAAAATAGGCATCTCATACCAGTCAGAATGACTATTATTAAGTCAAAAAACAATAGATGTTAGTATGGTTGCAGAGAAGAGGCAATATTCATACACTGTTGGTGGGAATATAAGTTAGTTCAGACCCTGTGGAAAGCAGTTTGGAGATTTCTCGTTTGACCCAACAACCAAACTACTGGGTAAGTATGTAAAGGAGCATACATCATTCTCCCAAAATGACACCTGCACTTGTATGTTTATTGAACACTATTTACGGTAGCAAAAACCATGGAACCGGCCTAGGTCCCCACCAATGGTGGTCTGAATAAGGGAAATGTGATACATATACTTCATAGAATACTATGCAGCCATAAAGAAGAATGAAATCACATCCTTTGCAGCAACATGGTTGCAGTTTGAGACCATTATTTCTACATGAATTTTCACAGAAGCAGAAAACCAGATATTGCATGTCTCACTGATAAGTGGGAGTTAAACACTGATTAAACACAGGCATAAGAACAGGAACAGCAGAAAATGAGAACTCGTGAAGGGGGAGAGGAAGCTAAGAGACTAATGACTGAGAATCCAGTCATGGAATGTCATGCTCACCGACTGGGTGTTGGATTCAATTCAAGCCCAAACCTCGCTATCATAAAAAATATCTGTATAACAAACCTGCACATGACCCCTTGCATCTAATTTTTTTAAAAGAAACAAGAACGAGCTTGCATTTTCTCTGTGTTCTTTTCTTCTCTCTGCTCTCTGCCACGTGAGGATACATGAAGATGCCCATCTTCAAACAAGTAAGTGGGTCCTCATCATATGCAGACACCTTGATCCTGGATTTCTCAGCCTCCAGAATTTGACAAAATAAATGTTTATTGTGTAAGACAAAAAAAAAGTCATTGACTTTATTCCGTTTGTTCTTCCATCATCTGCCATGTGAAGAAACAAGGTTCCTATGCGCTGAAGGATGTGGTATTCAAGGTTCCAAATTGGCAGGAGAGAGATTGAACCCTCATTAACCAGTTTCTTGATCTTGGACTTCTCAGTCTCTAGAACTGTGAAAAATAAATTCTTATTCTTTCTAAATGACACAGTCTGTGGGGTTTTTGTACTAGAACTGTGAAAAATAAATTCTTATTCTTTCTAAATGACACAGTCTGTGGAGTTTTTGTACTAGAACTGTGAAAAATAAATTCTTATTCTTTCTAAATGACACAGTCTGTGGGCTTTTTGTACAGTAGTACAAATGGTCTATGATACCACCTCATTTCCAAAGAAAAGGTAAATATTACTTTTATTATGCAGGTTTTTCTTGTATTTTTGGCATAGTAATTTCATAATGAACTCTGGTTTTAAAAGAATTCGGAAATTCCAATGTTTTTTATTTATTCAGAGTTCACATTTCTTTTTTTAATTGGCATTTATTTATTTTTTGTGGAAAAAAAAATCTTTTTAAATCACAACTTCCAAACTTGAGTTAAGGATATTATTTCCCCTTACACATTATAAACATTTTATTTGGAAGTATTTTTCCTAGTTAAAAAACAAAAAACAAAAAAAACCAGTAGAAACCGACATCCTACCAAGCAGGGTGATTCAACAAGAATTCAACTGGCAAACTTAATGTATTTATATATACACACACTTTAGGTTTTCTTTTGTGGAAAGCTGTAATAGATCACACAGAAACTAGAAGAAAAACGCGCATGAAAATTAGATTTTACCTCCTTATTGTCTTATATCACCAATATTGATGCTATTGTAGACACAGAAGTCTTACACATATGTGTCTTAGATATCTGTCACATCAGTAAGCCATTTTATTTTAAATACCTCCCTATAAAAGTTCCTCAGTTTGTAGAAGAAAAAATTAAAACTACGTATATGAATGAAGGGTCTAGCTAAATAATCATAGTTAATTTTAAAAATAAAAATGTTTCATAAATTTGGGATTATATTAAATAAGAGACTATCAATACTTTAAAATATATTTATGTAGATATATTCTAAAAGTCAAAACTTTAAAAAGTATTATTATCATAAATATGTCAAACACTTCAAATATTTTTTACCAGCTCTTGACTAGGACATAAAAGGACTCTGTCATCCAAATAATAAATGACAAACTAAAGTGTATTAAGTTCTTACAATGTCCTAGCAGCTATGCTAAATGTATATTTTTACTCATTTGATCCTCAAAATGGTTAGATATAGTAAATACGATATTCATATTTTAAAGAAAAGATGTCAAGATTAGCAACTTCTCAAAGTTGTTACATCTTATAAGTAATGTACCAAGTGTCTTGAACTCCCAAATCTATGCTTTATTGTATATTTTAAATTTAATGAGATAATTGAGATAATCTTTAGTGTTTTTATTTTATTACTGTTGTTATTTAGATTTGATGCACACAAATACTGTAATGCTACAATTTTTTCTTTGTAAATGGTCATATGTAATGCAAATCAAACGCTATCCTTATATTTCCATTATTTATTTGCTGGAGAAAGAATAAATGAAGTTAAGGATACCTTGGTTAAGAATACCTGTAAGACTGCTGAAAGTTACAATTGTGTAATTTACAGAACAAAAAGCTAGATGAGCCGGGCTCTGTGACTCAGCCTGTAATCCCGCGCCTTTGGGAGGCTGAGATGAGTGGATTGCCTGAGCCCGCGGGTTCGGGACCTGCCTGGGCAACTTGGCGAGACCTCATCTCTACAATTAAAAAAAAAAAAAAAATTAGCCGGGCGTGGTAGCACGCGCCTGTAGTTCCAGCTACTCGGAAGGCTGAGGCGGAAGGATCGCCGGAGCCCAGCAGGTGCTCCGAGGCTGCGGTGGCCGGAGTCTGGGCGACTGAGTGAGACTCCAACTCAAAAAAACAAACAAAAAAACCCCCAAAACAAAAAGCTAGATGAAATCTTAATCTCAATTACACAAATAATTTAATCACTAAGAGATTTTTAACATTTGCAAACAAAAGTGAGTGCAAAATAGTGGCATAAAAAGCAAAAATTTTTTAAAGGTATATGATTTTTGTTGATTTTTTTCCCTTAGGGTGTGTGTATGTTGATAACATAGGAGAAACTTCACACTCTCATCGATAATAGCAGTTTTACTCCTTTGTCATAGAGCAGTGAGGATTTATATCTAGTCAATGCCAAAAAAAAAAGTTCCTATGCTAATACCATACTACTGAAGAAAAATATCAGCTGGTGAAATTTTGAATAAGGAAGCCAATCACTGATATGTTTTCTTTAAAAACGTGAAATAACACTTTATTAAGGTTTTTTATAATATTTAAAAATAGCAATTCAAAAGTTGTCAGGAAAAAAAGAACACTGACTTCTATTTTTTTCTGTAAGAAAACAAATAAATTGATGGTAAACTGAATATGATTTAATATTTTTTGCTAATTTATATTTTAAAGTCTACTTTATGGAACCTCCTTTTAAAAATTCTAGTTTTTAAATATATTATATATGAAAGAGTCACAGAATGTAAACTTTCAAAAATATAATAAATGTAATTTAAACTAAGACAAAACATCAAGTAGTAATAGGACAAAAGATGATAAGATGCCATTTATTGAAAATAATTAATTTGAATGAAGCCTGTGCTGTTAATAGTGTAATACTTACAATTTCTTGCCAGAAAATTATTATGCGATCTTAGTTTGGAAAAGTTATATGAATTTTATATGTATAAGTACTGAATATGAATGTTGTCAGTTTAAAAGTAGGATAAAAAGCAAAACCATGAGTATAATCCTAAACTTATTTCTTTAACTTGAGTTGTAGATTTATGACAAGATATTTGCGAAAATTATATGAATCAAAGTGGATTACCTTAATTCAGCAGTTACAATTATACAGGTTCACCTCTTTTGAAAATAGAACTGAATCTCGAATTTCCCACCACTCTTCATCAAATATGGCAAATCTTTATGCTGGGGCTCAGAGTTATAGGGTAACAAATTGAATAGAAAATGGTCTGTGGAATCTGGTAGACATGGGCTTGAAAGCCAGACCCCCAAATTTCTACCCATATTAAACCAAAACAGTTCCAGAATGTCTCAGTACCTTCATTCATTTGCTCATCTACATAAGAGTGATAATACCGCCACACCATGAAACCACTCAGTGTGGTGGACAGTACATGAAAGGAATTAAAACTGGCCATTTAAAAAATTTTGTTGCAAAGTTATATGTTGTATGTTGAGGTTCTCTAGCTGTATAGGCATTTCAAAATCATACAAAGGTCAAACTAATGCACCAGGCTGATTCTTAGCATAAAACTTTTCCCCCAAGCCTTCCCATACAAATAAGATCTTACCCTGAAGAACTCAAATTACTCTATAAAAAAGATACCTGTACACGTATGTTTATTGCAGAATTGTTCACAATAGCAAGAACCTGGAACCAACCATGCTGTCCAACAAAAGAGGACTGGATTAAAAAAATGTGGTACATATACACGATGGAATACTACGCAGCCATAAAAAAGAATAAAATCATGAATTTCGCAGCAACCTGGATGGAACTAGAGTCTATAATACTGAGTGACCTCTCACAGACACGAAGATCTGAGTATCACATGTTCTCATATAATGGACCTTGATCATCCAACGTAATACCATAAGAAAATGACTGACAGTGGTGGGAAACTATGGGGGGGAGGGGAAGGGTGATGAGATTAACGGTAGTAAATATCTGTCTGGGGACCGGGAGACACCTCTTATCAACAAGGGTGCCTAAATGAAGTATATTTGTATACCTAACCCTTAACTGTACCCCACAATATCATAATAAAAAATATTGATTATAAAAAAAGATCTTTGTGGGTCTTTCTAGGATAACATTATATGTATACAGTGAGCTTTATGTTCATATTTGGCATGTGCAGCTGGACAAAATTTCCAGAATCACCTCTGAGTTGGCCCAACTCAGCACCCTGCCATCTAGTAGAAGGTGAAGGAAAAGAAGCCATTATTACACATTGGTTAAACAATATACATATATACAACCAAACACAGTCAACTGTATTCTGCCTTTAAAGCCACATATGAACATTAAAATCATTTAAATATTGCATAAACATAATATACCATATGAAATAGTGTAGGATATCTGCATTTCCAAGCAGAAAGAAATGGCTAAAACAATTTAAATATGATAGCCCCATGGTACTTTATATAACATAGGATGGAAAACTGGATAAAATCATAACAATAAAATCAATTATTGAGACTGCTATAAACCATTAAACTTATAGATAGAGAAATTCTCAAATGATCACTGATTATAACTTCACCTAAATGCTTATGTTATCTGAAAAGAAAAAAATCTTTTATAGAAGATCAACATTATTTGACCATCATGATCTACGATAGCTATGCTGGGAGACTAGCAATTCTGTAGGACAGAGAATAACAGAGCAAGGGTAACAATCAAACCATGCACAGTCTTTAAGCTTCTTCACTTTTAAACTTTGCAGGATCAGTCCTATAGGTGAAGGCATCATCTAAAGTAAAAAAAAATGTATATTGATTAATGTAAGAAGCCAAAAATATTAGCAATTAAGCAGACAGAAATACCATTTGTTTCTTTTATTAACTTCATAAGTCAAGATCAAAAGGAGTCTTAATACAAAGTTAGCATATAGTTGCTCTCCGAAAAAACCATAATCTCCATCTAGAAAATATTCTAAGATGGAATGTTGCACAAATAAACTTAAGGGTAATGTTGAATATATTAGTTCATGATGACATATTTTTGTAGATGAATATGTTTAACTTTGATTTTCAGCTCTCTCTATGATCATGTGTGAGATAAAAACATAATCTTAGTGTACATATGCACTGAATACTTGAACTTTGGAATGTATTACAAACGTAGGAGTAAAGTTATTAGTCAGAACTTGGGCCCTGGACCCTCCAGGAGAGTTACAATAGACTAAAATGGAACTGCATTGCTAGAAGAAATGCATACATGCAAACACAGTGGTATTAGAGAATGGCAGGAGTTTGTTACACTTTTGGCATCTCTATTTTAGACGTCAAATGATTTACCACTTAGATTTCACTAAGCTTTCACTGACATTGTGCAGCCTTCTTGATACCACTGCTTAATGCTGAGACTGGAATCTGAGAGTAGAAGAAAAAAGAAAGCAGGAATTTGGGAAGGAAACAGGTATTTTTAGGAGTGAAATTAAAGGAAAAGAGACTGGGACACAATTCTTGATACCTGTTTTATTGTTTGTTTGTTAGCTTTGTTTTTCTAGGATAGAGGCAAACAAAAAAAGGGGAAAATACATATTTTAATATAATAGTGTTTTACCAATTTTTAGCTTTTTCCTTTGCTATCTTCACTTTAGATTAAAGAAAAATGTATTCAGATTGCCACTAGGAATTTTTCTTTTCTGAAACATGAAATGTTAAAATGGTTAAGTATTTCTCTTGCGAAAGCAATACATGTTAGGCAAAGAAAATAAAATATTACTATATGACTGATTCTGCGAGTCTAAGTCAATTAGTTTATAAAAATTACAATGGGATATGTGTTCTAATAGAACATTCACAGCTATTCTTGTTCTTGTTTAGATCCAGAAGATTGGATTCGTTACTTTTTGTAGTTCTTGCTTTCCCCATCCCCATAATAATGCCCTCTTCCTCTCTTCTCCTGAAAAATAATTTCTGCATGCTCAGCCATGACACAATGTAATTTCCTTGCAGATGGGAGCTTGTCTTCTGAAGATATTAAAACACATTGAGCAGATTTTCATCCATAATAAAAAAAAAAAAAGCTTTGGAAGTATAACTGCAGTAATATACTTAAAGAGATAGATAAAGCATATATTTCTAGTTCTTTTCCAGCTTGGTGTACAAGTATTGATAATAGTTTTTTTGCTTCATAATTCTAACATAAACAACATTTTTCTTAACCAAAGAATAGCATATTAAGAAAAAATATTAAACACCTTTTAAAAAAAATTTAGTAGTGGACCTTTTACTAGCTGTACAATGAATGTTTTACTTCCTTTGAATTATGTAAATGCTTTCAGGGATTTGGAAATAATTATTTCAGTAAAAGAGCGTAGAGCTCCTGAACTTGTATAATTTCCCAAAAGAAAAATTAATTCAGAATTATGTAAGTATATCACTACAAATCCAGCTGGCCCTGAGGCACTGCCTGGGAAGTAATACAAATGCAGAATGCCACCAAAGTCAGCCTGGTCTCAGACTCTGCTTGTCTTCTGCAGGATGACTTAAATGATCATTTGGAGTAATACCACAGTACATAAACTACCCACGGCATTGAAAATATTTTAAAATGATGCAAATAAAAACTACAGTGAGATACCCCTTAACACCGGTAAGAAGGGCTATCATTAATAAGTCAAAAAACAACAGGTGCTGGCATGGCTGCGGAGTAAAGGGGTCATTTCTACAGGTTTAGGGGAATGTAAGCTCAACCTCTATGGGAAGCAGTGTGGGGATTCCTCCAAAAACTAAAAATTGGGCTTCCATATGATCCAGCAATCTCTCTTCTGGGAAGAAACCCAGAGGAACATAAGTCGCTGTACCAAAAAGACACCTACACACGCATGTTTATTGCCTCACTATTCACAATAGCAAATACAGGGAACCAACCCAGATACCCATTGAAAGTGGACTGGATAAGACACATGTAGTACATACACACAATGGAATATTATGCAGCCATAATGAAGAACAAAATCACGGCTTTCACAGCAAGTTGGACGCAGCTGGAGACCACCATGTTAAGCGAATTATCCCAGAAAACGAATACATGTTCTCACTCATAAGCAGGCCCTGAATCCTAGTCACACTGGCCCAATGGTGAGATCGGTGGACTCGGTACCGCTAGGGAAGGGAGGGAAGATGAAGGTAGACACGTGGCAAACTAATGGGTACCTGGTCCACTTTCAGAAGAAGAGGCGGACAGCCAGAAACCCGTCTTTCACCTGCATCCAATCTACTTATATAGTAAATCCTCACTTGTGCCCTACAACTCTAAAATCATTTTTAAAATAAACAATAAAAATGAACATGAAAGGCAGTAAAATATAGCAAGAACGCAAGCAGATTAAGAAAACGGAGCCGGGTTGGGTGGCTCAGCCTGTCATCCCATGCCTTTGGGAGGCTGAGGTGAGTGGATGGCCTGAGCCTGCGGGTTCGAGACCCACCTGGGCAGCGAGACTTCATCTCTACAATAAATCAAAAAATCAGCCGGGCGTGGTAGCGCACGCCTGTAATTCCAGCTACTGGGAAGGCTGAGGCGGAAGGGATTGCTGGAGCCCAGCAGGTCGAGGCTGCGGTGGCTGGGAGCGGCCACTGCACTCCAGTCTGGGCGACAGAGTGAGACTCCGACTCAGAAAAGAAAAAGAAAACGGTGGGAAAGAAATATATAATACTAAAAGCAAAAGTGATTGAATAGCATCTGACAAATTTTGGTCTTTATTGAAGCCATGTGATTTATGGAGGAAAACAAAATTTGTAGTGAGACTAGGGTTATAGACTGACTGTGCAGTCTATATTTATCAAATGATTCATATGCTTGAAAATTTCTCCTTTCAAACAAAGATCCTTGGAAGGGATTTTTAGTGCTTTAGATTCCTAGAAGCTCTTTAGATATCCTGATCAAACTATTCTCTGCCATGATAGTCTTTATATTATGATAACATTACCCACAGTGTAGCCCAAACTGCTGTAATTGTCTACACGGTATCGTTACATTTCCTGTTGAATATTCAAAATAGTGCATAATTTTATTTATGTTTTTCATTTGTTTTGTTTTTTTTTGCTTCCCTGACTTCCTCAACACACACTCAAAATCACACCCAAATTTCATTGACTATGTCTGTCATGTCTACTTTGTCCTCAGACATTGCAAAATGTTTGGGACAGAAAAAGGAACAATTGCATATTTGTTTATTTAATGAATGCCATACAACAGACCTATAGCTAATACACTAATAATAGTAATAAGATCTATTTCTTGAGAGATTATTAGTAATATGTACTATAACATCTGTTGCAGTTACCTTTTAATCAAGGGTTCCCATTTTTCCTAGTGTCTCTTAAATTAATAATGAGAAATAAGAACATACGTTTATAAATATAGTTGTTCATAAATGCATACGTATAATATTTAAAGATGGAAATCATGTCCTTTGAAGCAACACGGATGCAGGTGGAGGCCATTATTCTAAGGGAATTAATGCAGAAACAGAAAATCAAATACTGCATGTTTTTCAACTTGGATGGATTTGGAGTCCATCATACTCAGTGATCTATCACAGAAACAAAGAACGGAGTACCACATGTTCCCACTCATAAGTGGATCCTGAACATTTATCATAATACTACAAGAAAGGGATTGGCAGTAGTCGGACACTGCCTGGGGAGGGAAGGGAGGGTACATAACATCAATAACGGCACCTGATCCCAAACCAGACAAAGCGAAGACCAATGGAAGGCCCAAACTTCTCTTTATGATGACCACGTATGTATCTAATGCTGAGTTGTGCTCCACATATTTAAAATATATTTTTAAAATACTGCATGAGAAACACTGGGTACACACATACTTAAAGATGAGAACAACAAACACTGAAGATTTGTAAAGGTGGGGATCAAGAAGGGGGATAAGGGTTGAAAACTTAACAATTGGGTACCAATCTTACTATTTGGATGATTCGTTCAATAAAAGCCCAAACCTCTTGCAATATGCCCATGTAACTAACCTGTGCATACATCCACTAAAGGTAAATTTAAAAAAAATAATAAAAATAGAGGAATCATGTTTAAAAATAGAACTTTTCAAATTTATAATGCTATAAATCCATTAAAATAGTGTTTAAAAATACTTGTAAAATATTCACAACATAACTTTGGTGAATAAGGAGGCCCAAATCTGCATGGGAGTCAAGACTATGGCTATAATTTATACATAGGCATATATTTAGCAGAAAGTAAACAGTATTTTAGCCTATGTATGAGCCAATGAATGTATGTTTGTGTGTGTATGTCTGTGTCCAAACGGAAACTGTGTAAAACAGACATTATAGGTTTGTGAACTCTGAAGTCAGGTTGCCTGAATATGAATACTGGTTCTGTCACTGCCAGAAAAATGCGTAACAAAGTTGCATAAGTCTTACAATTTTGAATTACTATGATCATCTAAATACAGACACATTGGCACATTTTATAGACACAAATGAACCCATGCATATACACATGCAATCATAAAGCTATGAAAATGGATCAAAATCTTATCAGTCAATAGTTTGGATTTCTGAGATTGGGGATAACCTGTGTGTTCTACTTTACATGTATTTTTAGAATGAGTCTACAATTTTTGTGTGGAATAAGCAAATATTGGCCTTATAAATAAAAACTTCTTGTGTGGTACTGAGAAACAGATGGATTGAGTTAACACACATATGTATCTTTTAATATACACACAAAATCCTTAGAACTATACTCAATTCTATGTATTAAATGAGTGTTTATTTAAATAAAATAAATGACAACTGAGAAATTAGACTTTATAATAAGTAATTAAAGAATATTCAACCCAAGAGAGTTGTGAGATAGGAAGTTAAATAAAGACAAAAATTAAGATTGTAAGAGAAGGCAATAATCAGCTTAGCAAAATTTGGGGTTTGTAATTCTTTCTGAGACTCAAGTGTATCTTATAGGCCATGTTGATGGAGCTAGCACAAGGGGGAAGTTGGAAAACCTATGGAGACATAAAATAGATTTTATGGCAGAGTTCAAATTCTAGATAAACTGGAGAGAATGATATCAAAAACAAAAACAGGATAAATTTGTTTTAAAGAGAAAAAACCTCATCTGATCCTAGAATAAGGAAGAGAAAGCTGTGTGCAGATACACAGAAATTTCTATTTATAGAAGCAAGAAATGTACCAGGTCAAGATCTGAGGGCTTATGCGCTCTCTATGAAATCAGGAGTAAGGAGAGTAGAGGTGACCACCAAGGAAAAAAGGGCCAGCAGATGGTACTGATGGTTCCAAGTCACTACTATGGCAATGGGGCAAGGAGTAACAAAAGCCACATCTGTTATTAGGTGCCAGTGCAGGCACAGATCTAAATAGATACACTTTAGAAGTAAGGACTACCAGGTAGACAGGAGAGGAAGAGACATAGAGTCAAGATTGGAATATGTAGGGTGGATCATTCAGAACCATTTGACCACCACTTTTTAGACTTTTCTAATACAATCATTATGTGGCTAACTGAAGAACTGTTTTCAGGCTTTCAAATATCTCAACTCATAATTAAAGTCTAGCAAGATTTCAAGTTATCTCACATGATAACATATTCTAATTTTTGATATTAATAATGAGGTTTACTATTTTAATAATAAGCAAAACACCATCATATGTAGTTTACATTTAATCCCCTGTTTAAATAAGTTTTTTCAATATAAAATTAGTTAGTAAGCAACTTAGGAAAATAACCAGAAACCTAAATTAACCATCTAAAGTTTTAATGTTCTAAGTTAATAAAGACTCTCAGTATTCCAACCATTATAAATCAGATTTTCAAATACAATGCTAGCATAATCTAGCAAACGTTGATTGTCCCCTTGTTAAAAAATATCTGTGGGCATCTTGGGCCTGTGAAATTATGTGCAAATTTTATTAATGCTGAGACATTTCTGATTTCCTTTTTTAAACTTAATATTTTAATTCAAAATAACACATGCATTATGTTTTAAATTCTGTGGGGAAAACACTCAAGTTTTGATTCTATTGCTAGAATTAATCTTTGGCTATATGACTTAAATAAATAAAGGTATTTTTATGTACTATTTCTTTCTGAGCTGGAAATTCTATAATACATAAATGCACTAAATATTATAATACAAACAGCTAACTTTAGTTTCCATAAACAATAAAAATAATAACATATAATATTTGTGGGAATAATATTGCAAATCATTTGCATTTATGAGCTTGGCATTATTTTTAATGAAAAGGGAAATTTAGATGTTTCTACTACATTTAAAGCCAAAAATGTAAACTCCTGTACTTCTTCACTTTTCTGCTTATACACATAAACATTTACCTAAATAACATAGACCACTTTCTTTTAGCTTAAATTAATTTCAGCATTTTTTCAAAATGGACATTTCTAAAAGTTGAATACCATGTCACCATTAATTTTTGCTATTGGAGCTTGTCAATTGTGTAAGTCTTGAAAATGATTGATCATCAAAATTTAATAGCCATAAGTAAACATGAAGCATCCGCTGTGGTAGTAGAAAATAATCTGTGAACGAATCAATATTTTTGTCCTCACATCTGACTGCATAAGCAAGTTTCACAGTCAGAGTTCTATAGTGTTCTTGACAGACATGGCAATAATAATGTTAAGATAATATTGCAAATATTTGAGTAAAAAGCTGTTTGAATGTTCTAGTCAAAGGCATTTAAAGCACTGACTCCTATGAGCCTATTGATTACAAGTAAAAGTCAGAAATAAAAACTCATATAGTATAAATGCCTAAGTTAATATTAAATCATAAAAATACATTAACAATGGTGATAATTTAAAATATAAAAATCATCAAGAAAAATATTTTAGTTCATTGACATATGTATTTTCTCCAAATCAGGTCTATTTTAATAGAGATATCTAAATTATAATTGAAGTTATTGAACAGACATAGATATGACACCAGGAAAATAGAGAAATATTTTAATAAGGTGAAAAGAAATGAATATTTCCACATAAAAGGCATTTTTAAAGTGTAGAAAATTTAGTTCATTAATCAGGCAAAAGAAATAAAAATATATAGAATTGAAGTTTAATTTTAAAGAAGACAAGATATATTGAAGGAATGACACAAATATGATACAACATATTAGATTACAAATTAATAATTCACATTCAGGATTCCTTAAGAATGACAGAATATATTTGGATATAAATTATATTAGATTGGAAAGATTATAGACTCTAAATGCCCCATTACTCTGCATAATTTTTACTTAGTATAATCTGTGAAAAGCTAGACACTCACCCTTGAATTCAAGACAAGTTCTCTTTTCTTTAGAATCACTCTTGGAACAAAAATGGAGAGATCTTTCTTTAAATAGATCAAAAGTTCTGCTTTCATTCTATATAAAAATCTAGCTATGAGCTATGATAGCGTAAAATGATAAAAATACCATATGGAGCAGTAAAGGTCATAAGTAAATAGAAATATCATTTCATATTGATTTGAATGATAAATTATAAAATTCTTCATTGTAAATATTTATATATGAAATTAATTTGGTATATTGTATATGTGTGTGTTTGTGTGCATAAAAATCATTATTTGTCTATATCTTTTACCTACTTCCTATACCACAATTCTTTCATCAAAGTAGATAGCTTTATATACTAAAAGATAGAAGTAATATTTATATGCATATTTTTAGTTCTCTATGTCTGTGAAAAAGAACATACAAAAATTTTCCAAGTAGCTGTGTAATGAATACTTAAAAGTTTAGCTCTCATTATAACTGTGACTGTGAGTTATTTAATTACACTATAAAATAGCAATGGCATAAGATTTAATATACAATGTGATTATTTACTCATGAGGTTCATTAAATTTGGTTTTAATTTCCTTTTCCCCTGTAACATGAAGAACTATACAATCATAGAACATTCTTCTGTTTTATAATCTTCTCATTTGTGGAAATAAGAAAATATTTAGAAATGCATAAACTACTTACAAGAGAGTAGATTTTCTTATTCACATTGAAATTTGTATTTTCTAAACCAAAATAAGAAAAAGACTAAGAAAGTTTCTTGAGAAATATCCTAAATAAAAATATTAAATGCAAACAAATATACAAGGGGTGGTCATCAGTTTGTTTTCCAATAAATGCAAACACACACACACACACACACACACACACACACACACACACACACAGACACACACACACACACATCTCAAGAAAAAATAGGATGTTTGCTGCCTTGGAATCTTTTAAAATCTCAAGGCTTTCCCATTATTTTAATCACCTTCCCTCTTAAATTTAAATAAAAGCTTATACTAGCATCAGCATTTTGTCTTGACTCATAAACAGAAACAAAATAACAACATGATGGCTCTATTTATACAGAGTTTGTAGATATTATATATTCAATCTGAAGAATGTACTTTTAAAAAAATTACTGACCTTCAATTATTGCAAACTGGCAAGACGACACATAGATGAACATTTTCTTGATTTTACTATAAATTTTTTCAGTTGCTCAGTTTCTCCCCAAAATTACCTTTAAAATTTTTTAAATAGGCCATCACAGTGGCTCAAGCTTGTAATTTCATCTCTTTGAGATGCCATAGCGAGAGGATTGTCTGAGCTCATGGGTTCAAAACCACCCTGAGCAACATGGTGAGATCTCATCTCTTCAATATATCGAAAATTTACATATGGTATCACACACCTGTAGTTCTGACACTTGGAAGGTTGAGGCAGAAGGATCGTGGAGCCCAACAGATCCACAATGGGGTGGCTGTGAGCATGCCACTGGACTCCAGTCTGGACGATGGAATGAGAATCCAATGCGAAAAAAAAAAAAAAAAAAATTGAAATACACCAGATGACTCAAGTTTCACCTTTTCAACAAAAAATTATCTAAGCCAGCTTCCATGATAAAGTGTATTAAAAGGAATTAAATAAAGTTAAGAAGTAAAACTGTCTTAATTCTTTAAGGAAAAACTAATTTTTTGGGGGGAGGGGTAGGAATCTCACTCTGCCACCAAGACTCAAGTACAGTGGCACACACATGGCTGCAGCCTCAGCCTGCTAGGCTCAGGCGATTCTTCTGCCTCAATCTTCCAAGTAGCTGGAACTATTTTTTTATTCAAGAAAATATTTCTTATACATACGGTATATTCCAGACATTGGTCTTGGGAGTGGTTATAAGTCAATGAGCAAGACTAACAACATTTTGATAACTTCTTTACAATCTTATACAAAACACACACATACACATCATATGTGTGCAAGTGGAATTATTATTCTACAAATACAGTGAAAATATTGCAATCTTAAAAAAACCAGAAAGATTATTGATACTTGGTTTTGTATACTGCTATCAGTTCTCTTTAAAGTAATATAGATTTCCAGAAGACATATAGCTCTATGTGTCATTATGAATAAATCACTTGACCTAGTTTTTAGATGTGTGACTACTCAATTACATGAAGAAAAGTTCCTAGAAAAATGTTAGGGATATTTTTCTGATGCATTTGATATAAATTAATAGAAAATACAATTCAAAGGATTTTTTTTAAAAAATAAGTTGAACACATGCTACTTGCTAGAAATTTTTCACAATATCAGCAGACATGGCTTATTATCCATGGAAACAATAGACATTATTTAAATTATCATAAATTTAAATGCTTGTTGAAATCTGATGATATGGAAAGTAACCTCCCTTTTCAAATTTTCTTTTAAAAAGACATAGCTTTCCCTTTTTTTCTTCTTTTTTAGATTGGAAAGTGTAGTTTGTTTAGAAAGCAAATTAGAGAGAGGGGATTTACCTCCCCAAGGTAGAGGAGGAAGCCAAAGGTAAGAAAACATGGTGGCCATAGCTTAAAGAGCACATGGCCTGACCAGTACTTAACAAAACAATGGCCAAGGTATCACTTTCCTTAAAATTTATTCTCTTTACTTTCTTCAGTGTGAATTTCAGTACAATTTCACAAATTCCATGCAGATATCTATTGGTAATCTCATTAGAAATACAGAAACTTAAAAATTAGTCTAAGGAGAAATGACATTCTTATTATAACGTATTATCCATAAATGCAATATGGCCCCCCATTTATTTACGACACTTTACAAGACCTACAAAAATTGTGTAATGTTGTGAAAAATAATTTCTCATACATGTTTAAATTATTCAAAGATCTCTCTTTAGCACTTTTTTTAAAATAGATGGTTTGTTTTTTTTTTTTTGGTTTTGTTTTTTTGAGTTGGAGTCTCACTCTGCTGCCCAGACTGGAGTGCAGTGGCCTCTCCCGGCCACCGCAATCTCAACCTGCTGGGCTCCGGCGATCCTTCCGCCTCAGCCTTACAAGTAGCCGGAATTACAGGCATACCCTACCACGCCCGGCTGATTTTTTTTTTTTTATTGTAGAGATGAGGTCTCGCTGCCCAGGTGGGTCTCCAACCCACGGGCTCAGGCAATCCACTCACTTCAGCCTCCCAAAGGCGCGGGATTACAGGCTGAGCTAAGGAGCCCGGCTGGCCTTTTTTTTAAAAGAAGTTTTAGGTTTATAGCAAAACTGAGAGAAAGTTATAGAAATTTCGCTTAAAGCTCTGGTCTCCTAACATGCACAGATTCCCCATTACCAATATCTTCTACTAGATGGTACATTTGTTACAATTGAAACCTACACTGACATATATATCTATCCATACTTCATAGTTTACATTAGGGTTCACTCTTGGTGTTATACATTCTATGGATTTGGGCATATGTATAATGACAGGGCATCCACCATTATAGTATTATACAGAGCAGTCTCATTGCCCTAAAAATTCTCTGTTCTCTGCCTATTCAACCTTTCCTTTCCTTTGGTTCTTGGCAACTATTGATTCTTCTACTGTCTCCAAGGTCATACCTTTTCTAGACCATCATAGTGTTGGAATTACAAAGTATGTAGCCCTTTCAGATTGGTTTGTTTCACTCAGTAATATGTATTTATTTATTCCATTTCTTTTCATGGCTTGATATCTCATTTGTTTTTAGTGCTTAGTAATAATATTCCATTGTTTGGATGTACCACAATGTGTTTATCAGTTAAGCTACTGAAGGACTTCTTGGTAGCGTCCAAGTTTTGTCAATTATGAATAAAACTACTTTAAATATTGTGAGCTGATTTTTTGTATGGATATGCTTTAATCACCTTTGGGTTAAAACCAAGGAATACAGCTAGGTCATATGGTAAGAGTATGAGTCATATGATAAGAATGTTGGATTTTATTAGAAACTGCCAAATCATCTTCCAAAATGGATATATTAATTTGCATTCCTCCAGCAGAAAAAAAGTTTCTGTTGCTTCACAGCCTTTGATGTCAGTGTTCTGAATGTTGACCACTCGAATAGATATATAACAGATATATAGTGATATCTCATTTTTGTTTTATTTTGCATTTCCCCGATGACATATGGTATGCTTATTTACCATCTCTAAATCTTCTATGGTGAAGTGTCTGTTTAAATTTTAACTCATTTGGTTCTTTGTGTTCTTTTTTTTTCATGTGCCTTCTTATGTATCTCCTTTTTTTGATTTTGTTAATTTTAATTTTTATTTTAAATACGTGGGGTACAATTCAGGATTAGGCATACAAGTGGACATTATACAGGTAAAGTTTGGGCCTCCCTTTGGTCCCCACTTTGCCTGGTTTGAGATCAAGTACTCTTATAGATGTTGTGTCCACCGACTCCCACACTGGCAGTATCCCACTACAGCCAATTTCTTATAGTATTGTGGTAAATGTTCAGGGTCCGCTCATGAGTGAGAACATGTGGTTCTCAGTTCTTTGTTTCTGTGATAGATCACAGAGTATGATAGACTCTAAATCCATCCAAGTTGCTGCTAAGTCCATATGTTTGTCCTTCTTTATGGCTGCATAATATTCCATTGTGTATATGCACCACATTTTTTTTTTCTTTAATTCAGTCCATTTTCAATGGGCAGCATGGCTGCTTCCATGTTTTTGCTATTGTGAATAGTGCCACAATAAACATGTATGTGCAGGTATCTTTTTTGTAGAATGATTTGAGTTCCTCTGGATAGACTTCCAGAAGGGAGATTGCTGGGTCATTTGGAAGTTCAATGTCTAGTTCTTTTAGAAATCACCACACTGTTTTATGAAGAGCTTGCACTAGCTTGCATTCCCACCAGCAAGGTAGAAGCGTTCCCTTTTCCCCACTTCCTTGCCAGCATCTATTGTTGTTTGTTTTATTAATGATGGCCATTCATACTGGTATTAGGTGGTGTCTTAATGTGGTTTTGATTTGCATTTCCCTGATGATTAGTCAGGGCTGAGCACTTTTTCATGTGTCTGTTGGCCGCCCGTATATCATCTTTTGAGAAGTATCTATTCAAGTCTTTTGCTCACTTTTTAATGGGGCTGTTTGTTTTTGTTTCCTTTCGGCATGTTTGAGTTCCTTTTAGATCCTGAATGCTAGGACTGTTGTCAGATATACAGATGGCAAATATTTTTTTTTCCCCGTTCGGTGGGCTGTCTCCTGCTCTTTTGATAGTTTCTTGTGCTTTATAGAAGCTATTCAGTTTGATGATGTCCCACTTGTCTACCTTCTTTCTTATGGCATGGACACTTGGGGTTTGTTCAGGAGTTGGTTATCAGTTCCAGTTTCCATAAGGGTGTCTCTTGCATTTTTTTAAGGTTCTTTTAGTTTGAGGTTTGATATTCAGGTCTTTCATCCATTTAGAGTTGACTTTTGTGTATGGTGATAGGTAGGGGTCCTGTTTCAATCTTCTGCATATGGTCCAGTTTTCCCAGCACCATTTACTGAATAAGTTATCCTCTCCCCAGTGGTTGTTGGTGAAGGCTTTGTCAAAGATGAGTTGGTTGAGAAATTGAGGTTTTGCTTCCAGAATCTCCATCCTGTTCCATATGCCTATTCTTATACAAATACCAGGCTGTTTTGGCTATTGTAACCTTATAGTAATGCTTAAAGTCTGGGAGTGTGATGCCTCTCACCTTGTTTTTATTGTTGTTTTATTTTTTGGTCTTTTGTTTGTCTTTTGCTGAGGATTGTTTTGGCTATTCCTGGATGTTAATGTTTGCATATGAAATTCTGTATTGTCATTTCTAGATTTGGAAGAATGATGCTGGTGATTTAATGGGTATTGCGTTCAACCTGTAGATTGCCTTTGGTAGAACAGACATCTTAATAATGTTGATTCTTCCTATCCATGAGCATGGAATATTTTTCCATTTGTTTGTGTCTTCTTGGATTTCTTTGAGCAGTGTTTTGTAGTTCTCATTGTAAAGGTCTTTCTTTTCTCTGTTTAGAAAGATGCCAGGGTATTTCATTTTTTTGTGTGTGGCTATTGTGAATGGGATTGTGCTTTTTATTTGGTTCTCTGCCTGCTTATTGCTAATGTATAAGAATGTGATAGTCTTTTGCACATTTTAAAAGACTTTGTCAAAGTCCTTTATCAGTGCAAGCAGGTTTTTGACAGATTCTCTTGGATTTTTGAAGTAAAGGATCATATTGTCAGCAAAGAGAGATAACTTTACTTCCTCTTTTCCTATTTGGATACCCCTGATTTCTTCTGCTTGTTTAGTTGCTCTAGCTAGGACTTCCAACACAACGTTCTTTGTGTTCTTACTGCTGAGTTTTCAGAGGTTTTTTTTGTTTTTACTTTTTAAAGCAGTCCTTTAACTAACATGTCTTTCGTAAATGGTTTCTCCCAGGCTGTGGTTGTCTTCTCATTCTCTTGACATTGTCTTTCACAGACCAAAGGTTTTGAAGTTCAATGACATCCAGCTTATCAGCTCTTTCTTCTATAATAGCATCTCAAAAGTCATCACCAAACCCAATTTCATTTAGATTTCCTTCTGTGTTCTTTTAGAAGTTTAATATTTTGTGTTTTGCAGTTGTGATTCATTTTGAATTAAATCTTGTCAAGGGTGCAAGGTCTATGTTTCAATTAATTTTTTCCTATGTAAATATCCAGTTGTTTCATTATTGTTTGTTGAAATTCTTTTTTTTTTTTTCTCTCTCCATTATATTGCCTTTTCCCCTTTGTCAAAGAGAAGCTCCTTCTGGATTCTCTATTATGTTCCATTGATCAATATTGTCACTACTTTCATCATCACCACACTTTTTATTACTGTAATTTGTCTTAATATCAGAAAATTTAAATCCTCCAACTTTGTTCTTATTCTTCAATGTTGTGTTGGTTATTCTGTGTCTTTTTCTTCTATGTATAAGCTTCAAAATCAGTTTGTCAAAATCCACAAAATAAACACGCCAGAATTTTGATTGGGATTGCATTGAATCTGTAGATCAAGTTGGAAAAGTTGGCATTTGACAATATTGAGTCTTTCTATCAATGAACATAGAATATCTCTCTATTTATTCAGTACTACTTTTATTTATTTCAACAGAGTTTTATAGATTTACTCACATAGATATGATACATATTTTGCTTAGATTTATACTTATTTGAGTGTCATTAATTATTTATTATGACTTCACTTATTTGAGTGCTAATATAAATGGTATTTTTTAATTTCATGTTTGATTTATTAATTGCTGGTATATAGAAATATGATTGGTTTTATTGGTAGTCACCTTGTTATAACTCTGCTATAATTGCTTATTAGTCCCAGGATAATTTTTGTCAATTATTTTTTTATTTTCTACATAGACAATCATTTCATCTGTGAGCAAAAATAGTTGTATTTTTCCTTTTCCAATCTGTATACCTCTTAGATACTTTCTTATTTTATTGCATTAGTTAGGATTTTCAAAATTATGTGGAAGAGCAGGGGTGAAAGGGTGCCTCCTTAACCTGTTCTGAATCTTGGTGGGAAAGTGCTAAATTCCTCAACTTTGTTATGTTTTTAGATAAGTTTTCTTTTGAACTTTTACAAATTAAAAAAAAAAACCTTGTTAAGTTAGTTTATTTTTATATAGCTGGGCATGTATTTTATCATTATATAATAGTAAAATTATCTTTTTATAATATTTGTGTCTTTTTCTCACTTTACTATTATACAATTCTGCTTTACTAAGGTACCATAGAGATTAGGAGATGCTGTGGTTATCTTCGTTGCTGTTATTTGTTTCTTTTTTTTTTTTTTTTTTTTGAGTTGGAGTCTCACTCTGTCGCCCAGACTAGAGTGCAGTGCAGTGGCCGCTCCCGGCCACCGCAGCCTCGCCTGCTGGGCTCCAGTGATCCTTCTGCCTCAGCCTTCCGAGTAGCTGGAATTACAGGGTTTGTTTCTGAGTTCGTTGAAAGATTCAATGTTTCACTGTAAAGCATAATATTTGCTATAAATTTCAAGTACAAATTTTAGCAAGATTAAGGAGATTTTCTATTTTTTGTCATGAATGCATGCCAATGTTTTTTCATGGTTTTGTTATTTTTATGTAATAGTCATATAATTTTTTCAGTTAATTGAAGTGGTGAAATGCATGATTACACTTTCTGCTAGAGAACTTTCCTTGAATCCTGACAATAAACACCATATGGTCATGAGGAATACTTTATAACACTTCTGGATCCCATTTGCCAAGATTATCACTTAGGATTTTTGTGCCCATAATAATAGATCAACCTACATTTCTCTTTTCTTATATGGTTTTCCTAAGGTTTAAGTTTTGAAAATTTACTATCTCATAAAACGTGTTAGGAATATAATTTTTTGAGCTTCTTTAAAATATTTAAAAATTTTTTACTTAAAGTTTGGCATCCACCTATTAAATGTAGTTATAAAATGATTTATTTGTATCAAGGAAAAGCCAAGGAATTTGAGTTATAAGTGAAGTATTTAATAACTGCTCTATCAAGGTTGGGTTTTTAAATTTTTTTGTAGAGTACTAAAAATGGTTTTCTAGAAAACTTCAACATCTTCTAAATTTGTAATTTTAATGGATTAAGGTTTTTCATAATCTGCACTTACATTTTATAAATGTCAACTATAACTTTTTTATATTCTGTTTTTTATTTTTTAATAGTTACTTATTTGAGTGTGTTCCCCCCTTTTTCCTTATCAATTCTGACAACACACTTTTGATGTGATGAGTGATTTTAGAAATATCGTGGTTGTTATTGATGCTTTTTAAAAGATGCCTTTGGTCCTTATGACCCTCAAGGACCCTAAATCTTCACAGTCCTCTGGCTACATTTATACTGCTATTTTGTATTTCTGTGTTGTTTCTGGTCAATAGAGAGTTCTATTTGACCTACTGAACATGCCTATGCTTCTTAATAACTTTTTAAGAATAGATTTTCTCTCTAACTGCTATGTTTAAAGCCAGAGTAAGGAAGATCAATGAATATTCTTATAGTACCAGTTTGACACGGATTGCTTACATATTCTTACATCTTCAATCATTTTGTATTGAAAATCTTAAAAACATTTGTCTTATATTTAAAATTTTTGTCTGTTATTTAAAATATTATTTAAATATGTATCTATTATATCTAAATAACTTTTTTATTTTTGTTTATATTTTTGTTCATTATTTTTATTTAAGTATAATGTTTAAAACACAATTTTACAACATTTATTTGTTTTTCAGCCAGTATCTTAAAAGCATTGTATATTAAATTAAACTACATGACACTTTCATTTTCCTAGATTAATAATGGTCCATAGGCAGCAGTTTTGAAAATGTAACTTATTTTAGTGAAACAATAACTTATTTAATGGTATCTAAGTGACCCCTAAAAGTTAACGCAATTTTAGAAGCATCTAATATAGTTCCCCAAAATAGCTAAGAAAAAGTGGGTCATTCTGTAAGCAAACCTCTATATTTTAAACAATAGTGGTAATAAAAAAGATTAAAAAACAAGAACATTTCATTCAAAAATTTTAAAACTGCTTTTAAATATATTTTGTCACCTGATCATCAATTCTATGAGATAAAGAGTATAGATATGTTTCTAAATCATATATTTATGTGATTATATATACGCACACACTAAAGTGAATTTTGCGCATTGCATATGTCTTTAAAATGCTATTCTATTAAATGCATGCACACAAAGATTTTTAATCATTTTATGACAACATAACTAATGGGAAAAATATTTTCATAGGTTTTTTTAAATGTTAGCTAAAATAGAATAATGTGTTTTAATATATTTGGTTCTTTAAAATTTATTTTATTTTCCTTTTGACTGACATTCAAAATATCCTATTTGCTGTGCATGCAAATATGGTTGATTAAAAGTAGACAGGAATAAAGAAATACAATATATTGTATATTGTATTGTATCCTACTTGGGATAAAACACCCTGAAATGTAATGTCATTCTTTAACATACAATGAAATATAAGAGTAATTTTCATTTTTAATTTTATCTCTGAGTGTTTGGCTTTCAGAAGAAATCACAAATGAAAAAACATATGTATCATTTTTTCCAGAATTTCTTTCAGAATATTGAGATAACTATTTCTATAAGATTAAAACTAACTACTGCTAAAGATTATAAGTATATTAATTAACATAATACTTAAATTATATGAAATATCAAGAAGGCATTTTTAAATAATAGGAATTGAGTGCCATTAAATATACGTTTTGTGAAATAATGAGTTTCCTAACACTGGAGTGATGACTTAAGTGTGAATGATGTTATCATAGAGACTATTAAGTGAAAATGATAACTATGGTTTCTTCAAGTTCCAATTCTCTAAAATTATTTGAAAGTATTGAACCTCTATTAATCTTCAAATGTTGATTTTTAAAACACTTTCTTTCTGAAGTTAAATATTATAAAGTATATTTTTATAAACTCCACAAAAATTATGTAACACTATAGAGCAAAAAGTATATGACATGTATTATATACCATATTCCAAAAAGAGAAACACTGGGCATTGACTGATAAATAAAACAAACAACAAACTAAGATATGCTCTTTCTCCTCCTGATGCTTACATTTGGTAGAAAATAAAGATGTTAAACAAGAGCATTTATCTGTACACAAGTGGAAAACTATATTTTGGTATGTGATGGGAGTCAAAAGATGTGGGGGCTACGAGATTCAGGATAACTCTATGTGATCAGAGAATACCTCATGGAAGAAGGAACATTTAAGCTGTCACCTAAAGCAAAAGAAAGAAGTCAGGGAAAGAAGGATGATCACAATGTCATGGCCATAAAAAACAGACTGTACTAAAGTGTTGCTATGGGCAAAGATTTGCGGGTTCAGGAAATTAAAAAAAAAAATCAATGCTACTGAAGCATAGAGAAGGATCAGAGAGTGCATAGAAGACCATTTAGAAGGCTTACATCATCTGAAATTTTATAGGTCAATGTAAGGAGTTCAAAGATTTATTCTAACTTTAAAGAGAAGCTATTGAATAGTTTTCGCTTGGAGAATGACATATAAAAATTGTGTTTCTAGAAGACAAGCATTTAATGTGGAGTGTATACTGGAAGTGGAGACAGGAGTTAAAAGGTCTTGTAGGAATCCAGGGAAGAGATAATGGCAATTTAGACCAAAGTAGTAGAGGAAAGGTGGAGAGAACATTTAAACTTAGGAGAGTTGATAGAACTTTTGATTTATTAGCAAGTGGCAGAAATAGAAGTCAAGAACTTGAGTTTCTGTACAAAATAAACTAGTTGGCATCACTTATCCAGCAGCTGTAAACAATTAGAAATGTGAGTGGAATGTATTTAAAAAGCACTAAAATCATATGTGAATGCATCGGCCCATGCTATAAAGGAAAGCACCTAAAATGAGATTCACATTAACCCTATATTTCTCACTGAAGGGACTTTTCAAGTTGCTGAACAGAGAAAATAGAGTCAGACAGAGGACACTGATCTAATTAAGTGGAAGGAAAAAACAAGGGTCGGAGCCTGGTGCAATGATAGTGGTTGGGGTTTGAATGACAAAATATCAGAGAAAAGTGCTGCAAAAAATAAAAAATATATAAGCTGCCTGAGGACCTCTGGCAATTCCTAAGCTGATCAAGTGCAGGACAAGATTCTAGGAGGTCAAGCACAAAACAGATGCAGAGAGGCTGGGAGCAGAGTAGCCAGAGGTCTTGCAGTACTGAGGAAATGTCAAAATTTCTTACCACTCAGATTAGAGAGACTTTTGGTGCACACCTTAGGCTTCAGTTGAGACACTAAAAACGCTGTTCTGTACAAACACGCTTTAGAAATAAGAGCTCTGCTTCAATATGAGGACAAATTAAAACAGACCTATGCTAAAATGACTTAAACTCAAGCATTAACGGAAAAAGGGTGATCCTTTGTTAGTTTAGGGTTTGATATAATAAAATCGAATGTTTATGGAGGATAAAATATAACCCAAATTTTTGTACCATAATATATGTAATGTCCGGTACAAAATAATTACACATGCCAAAATTATCATGCATAAGTGACTGATTATCAAAAACTAAGCATTTTAATGCAAGCAGACTCAAGAAAATCCAGATACTGGAGTTTCAGACACGGATTTTATAGATGTGAATCGTGGAAAATATTTTTAAAATATGTATATGCTGGATAAAGAGAGAGAGTGTATTTCAATAATAAAATTAGAATCGATGTAAAAGAATCAAATGAAAACTTTAGAAACACAAAATAAAACATATAAAACTAACAACTGAGTGAATTTAATAACCAGGTAGATAAAATAAATGACAGAATTGCTATTTGGAAAACAGTAGATTATCAATGATAAAATACCCAAACTGGAGTATGGAGAAAATAATAACAATAAAACAATAGAGCATTACAGATGGTAGATATGGTTAAAATGGATTAAATTAGAGTCTCAGAAGTGAGGAAAGGACAAAATATAAATAATGAATAATGATTTTTAAAATTTATTAAAGAATCAGTCTAGAAGTTTAAAATAATTAGCGAAATTCAATCAGAAAAAGTAAGTACATCACAAACTGCTGAAACCAAAGAAAAAAATATAAAAACCCAATAGAGAAGATTTGAAGAATAGTGAAAAATAAACAGATCAATAAATTTGAAAATTCAAGAAAGAAAGGTAGGATAAAAGAAAAGATCTTTTAAAATAGGCAACTATAAACCTAAATACATCACTAACTGCATTAAATCAAAAAAAGATTAAAAAATTCTAGTAAAAGGAAAATATTTAACAACAACCTTAACAACATAAACCTGCTAGTATAAAAGTAACTGATTGGTGAAAGTGAAATGTAATTATTAAAAAAGCTAAACAAAAAATTGATTGATTATATTAATAGTAATAAAAATAGACTTGAGAAAAGGGGTTTGAGGTATAAAACAAATTATTTAATAATGAAGAAACAGAATTCAGCAAAAGCAATTCTAACCTAAGATTCTCTTAATGAAATAAAATTATATACACAATTTGATGTAATTTTGTTACATAGCAATATATAAAATGAAAATTTGAGAAATATCAAAGATGAAAGGCAGATACCCAATCAATCATAGTTGGAAATGTAAGCACACCTGTCTCAGTAAATGCAGTTGAACTAGCAGAAAAGTAAACATCAATACATAAGATTACATCAACACCTGCAAAATACACAATTTTCTAAAGATTAAAGTGAATATTAACAAAAATTAACAATATGCTGGGGTATAAAGCAAGTCTAAAAAAAAATCAAAGAATTATTGTCTAGTACATGCTCTCTGACTGGAGTAAAATTAAAATGTAAACTCAATAACAGAAAGAAAAATGTCCAAATGTTTGGAAATTAATTAACATACTTTTAATATATGTAATTCTGTTAAATAGTATTATGTATTAAACTATATATTAATTATGTCATAATAGATTATTGTTATAAGTAAATAAATATATTGCATAATACAGCCATATAAGTATTATAAATCGCAAAATATACATACATATAAAATGTATTATATGTATTATAATATATAAATATAAATATGACACATGTACTTATGTTATTATATATTATAAATTATAGAAATGTAGTATATAAGTGTAAGTTACATTATAGTAAAAATTATTTTACTATTCTATTTTACTAAATTATATTAAGATGTAATTATAAAATCACATCTTAATATAATATATTCATTATACATTTAATGTTGTGTTAATATTATCATAAATTATATTATCAAGTATGTCTGAAACACTTTGCAAATATGTATATGTGAGAAAAGAAAAAGGTTTAACATCAATGATCTAAGCTTCCAACACAAGAGTAAAAATAAGCAACAGATAATTAAACACAATAAAGAGTTCAATGAAATAAAAAGTAGATATTGGCCTTGGATTGAACATTGAATGATAGAAGTAAATGAAATAATACAAGCATATAGACCAATGGAACAGAATAGAAAGTCTGGAAGCAAAATTTCAATTTCTCAACCAACTTATCTTCGACAAAATCTCCATTAACAATCACTGGAGAGAAGAGAACTTATTCAGTAAATGGTGCTGGAAAAACAGGCTGACCACATGCGGAAGATTGAAATAGGACCCCTATTTATGACCATACACAAAAATCAACTCTAAATGGATCAAAAACCTAAACTAAAACCCAAACTATAAGAACCTTACAAAATATAGAAGTCACTTTTATGGAACTTGAAATTGGCAACCAATTCCTGATTAAAACCTCAAATGTCTGTGCCATCAGAGGTAAGATAGACAAATGGGATCTCATCAAACTAAAGAACTTCTGTAAAACAAAAGAACCCATCAAGAGAGCAGGGAGACAGCCCACAGAATGGGAGAAAAATATTTGCCAACTGTATATCTGACAAAGGCCTAACATCTAGGATCTACAAGGAACTAAAATGTGCCAAAAAGAAAATACAAACAACTAATAAAAAGTGGGCAAAGATATCAATAGACACTTCTCAAAAGAAGACATACGAGCAACCAATAGATACATGAAAAAATGTTCAGCCTCATTAATCATCAAAGAAATGCAAATCAAAACCACATGGAGATACCACCTAACTCCAGTCAGGATGGCTAGCATCCACAAATCAAAAAACAACAGATACTGGAAAGGATGTGGGGAAAAGGAACACCTCTTCACTGTTGATGGGAGTGCAAACTAGTACAACCTCTGTGAAAAACAGTGTGGCAATTTCTAAAAGATCTAAAACTTGACCTTCCATGTGACCCACCAATCCCCCTTCTGGGAATATACCCGGAGGAACTCAAATCACACTACATAAAAGATACCTGCACATGCATGATTATTGCAGCTTTATCCACAATAGCAAAAACATGAAACCAACCTTGCTACCCATAGAAAGTGGACTGGATTTTCTAAAAATTGGTACACATACACAATGGAATATTATGCAGTCGTAAAAAGGACAAAATTATGAACTTTGCAGCAACTTTGATGGATTTAGAGTCTATACTATTCATTGATCTATCACAAAAACCAAGGACTGAGTGCCATATGTACTCACTTGTAAGAGGATCCTGAACAATTATCACAATACTATAAGAAAAGGATTGGCCCAGAGTTGGGGGGGCACACTTCATCAATAAGGTACCTGATCTCAAACCAGGTGAAGTGGGTCCAAAGTGAGGCCCAAACCTACCTGGACAATGACCTTTTGTGTACCTAATCCTGAATTGTACCCCACATCTTTAAATAGTAAAAACAAATATTAAAATAAATTATTCAGTTATGGAACTGAAGAAGTTTCACTAAAATAAGAGATTAAACCATGAAATAGAAAGTCATGTGCTAAAAGGAGGAATTTATAGAGTGAAGCAAGAAGTCAGTCTAAGAATGGGCCCGAATGTACTATGTGGTATCTTAACTATGCAACAGGCATAGAAGGCAAGGTATGGAGATTGGCGCATCTTAGAAAACTGGCAGATATTTTTTCAGTTTATAAACTGATAAGAAATCTGAAGTGATTGAACATACTGGGCAAAATGTATACAGCTGGTGGATAATTTGGGTTGAAATAGTACTAAGAATACAGAAAACCAAGCAACTGAAAAAAGATCAGAAATTCAAGGTGTACTGGAAAGGAAAATAATTATAGTTGAAAATCAGGCTCAAGTCTGAATTAAACACATTGTCATATTGATATGAACACGATATTAAACTAAGCACATTTTCAGTGAGACTGTATTGAGAAGAAGGTGAGCATTCAGAGAGGAAAATGTGCATAAGTATGTTTTAAGCAAAAGAAAGGAGTTAGGACTTTATTGAACGTAGAGGAAAATCAATAGACAATGAAAACTCTGGGATGGAATGCATATCAATTTGAGCTAAGGAACTAAAGAATAATAGGAGAAAACAATATACTGATTATGGAAATACTGTTAATGTAAATAAACCTTATGGAAATAGTTGATTCTCTAAAATATGTACATGTATAACTTTGATAAAATAGGGAATAAACTTTGATACCAATATACTTTGTATATATAATAAGATTTTCAGTGTATACTATTTTACAAATGTTTCTAATAGTCTACTGAGTGATGCAGGTTTTCAGAGGTATGTACTAATCAGATTAATCCACAAAAAATTGCATATCTTCTTGCAAATAAAAAATTTAAAGTATTTCTGAAACCAATGATGCATGGTATAACTTACCCAATCAGTTTAAAATATGGTTAGGTTATAACATATAAGAGACTAAAGAAATGGAAAATACATGTTAACTAGAGTGACTCATAATCTAAATGGCAATTCTGCATTTGTCACCAGTATACTGAAAAATGCAATTTACGTGCATAACATCCTCCACATAATGTATTTCTTTCATTATTTAGAAAACAGGCATTCTAGAAAATTAGTGGTGATAATTCAATTAGAATAACATTATGACTGATAATTTCATTTAAGAAAATTACTAATTGCAGCATTTGTTTACATGCTCACATTTTTAGAGGGAGGGCACTAGAAAAAAGCTCAGGAGAATAATGATGGATATCTTTATCTTGTGACTTAGGGTAAAAAAATGATCAGTGTAGGAAGTCTAGACTGATTACTAAAAAAAAAAAAAAAGAGAGAGGGAAATGGAATGTATATTTCACAGTCAATAAACTTACTAAACTTGAATGATCAGAATGTGGCTTCTACCTCTCAATCCCTCAGTTCCTAAATAAGGCAAAGATCTGACAAGTCATAGACTGGATTTACAGTGGAGCGATGCTTTAACATTATACCTTGATGATATCCACTTACTACTATGAAAGAAAATGCTATTAACAGGAAATAATTAGAGCAAACACAACAGCATAATATTCACAGATATATTTTGATTATGCTCAGTAGTTGACGTAAAAAATTCCATTTTATATAAATAAAACATAAAAAGAATAAAACATACCTAACATCCTTCATAAATTCACTCAGAAGGAGAAATATTTTATTTAAATTACTGTTAATATAAAAGTAAATATATGAGAAGACTTTGGACTACTGGTTCATTATACGGTAGATGATAAGAATTATTATTACTTTGTTTATTAAATACATTTTCCCAAAGACTTCTTCATGGCAATTGCCATTTGTCAAGTTTCATCCTGGTCGTATCTATTCTATTTTGTAAAGGTTTTAGTATGTGGGATGAGCTGTTTTTAACGTGACATGGACTATACCAGTTCTTATACTATTTCCACCCTCCTAACTACCCACAACAGCAGTAGAACTACATTTTATAAAAAGAAATTAATCTGTCCAAAAATCAAATTGTTGTAACTACTAGAATTGAAATTAAACTGAACTATTTTTCACAGAGTCTGTCAAATCAAGGAATGCTAAATAAAGCTATTTCAAAGCATACAGATGTAGATAAATATAGACATGTCTATAAATATAGACATGCTTATAAACAATTTAATGTGTGTGCGTGTTTCTATTAAAAATGCTCAGAAGAAGCCGGGCTCGGTGGCTCAGCCTGTAATCCCGCGCCTTTGGGAGGCTGAGGTGAGTGGATTGCCTGAGCCCGCGGGTTCGAGACCCGCCTGGGCAGCGAGACCTCGTCTCTACAATAAATAAAAAAATCAGCCGGGCGTGTGCCTGTAATTCCGGCTACTTGGAAGGCTGAGGCGGAAGGATTGCTGGAGCCCAGCAAGTAAGGCTGTGGTGGCTGGGAGCGGCCACTACACTCCAGTCTGGGAGACAGAGTGAGACTCTAACTCCAAAAAAAAAAAAAAAAAAAATGCTCAGAAGTATTATAACATTTTAGAAAATCATTTAGTTAACGTCGTATAGATATTGCCTGCAGTTTTGTGTTTCTCTTTACTTTTTAATAATCTATTTAAATAGATAACTTTAAATGAAATGTATAGACTTACCATAAAAGCAGTCTTAAGTGTTGTTCATTACTGCTGGTAGAAAAAAAGAATTACTTCTGCACTTTCCATATGGTAGTTTCTAGCAATACACAACTATTGAACAGTTGTTCAATGTCGAGTACAAATAGAAATGCATTGCTCACATTATAAAATAAATACATAAAAATTTAAAATATCTCATTTTAAATATTAATCTTTTTTTTTTTCAGTTGAAGTCTCAATCTGTCACCCAGGTGGAAAGGCAGTGGAACACTCCTGGCAACCGCAGCCTCAACCTGCTGGGCTCAGGTGATCCTTTCTCCTCAGACTGCCAAGTAGCGGGAACTACAGGCATGCGCCACCACGCCCAGTTAATAATTTGATTTATTGTAGAGATGAGGTCTAGCCAAGTTGCCCAGGCTGGTCTCGAATCCATGGGCTCTGGTAATCCTCTCACCTCAGCCTCCCAAAGTGCTGGGATTATAGTCATGAGCCACCGCACCCAGCCTAATCTATGTGATAATGGTTATATGTTTGCCATGTCAGGTTAAATAAAATATATTATTACATTAATTTTATCGGCTTCTTTGTTCTTTTTAAATGTTGCTCATATATGTGTCTCACATTATATTTCTATTTCACAATGCTGTTCAAAACTTTAATTTTCAGTGCTGGAAATTGAACAGAAGAGGTAACGAATATTATTCTGGTCAGCTCCCGTTCAGAGAACTCTTAATATTCTTTAGTAATACAAATCTGTTGAACTGATCCACTGTTGAAGCCACAGAGTACGTCTTAGAAATAAATAATAGCAACTTCTGCACATGGTTCAATTTTTCTGCATTTGTTTTAAAAATAACTTATTACATTTATACTATCAAATATTCCATACTGGCAAGACACAGTATTAAATCTCAAGTAACATTTGATTGATCTATAACAACCATAGCACCACTCTAGACCATTAACCATTGAAAAAGTATGTTAGAAGTTGACTTTCTTTGCATAATATTTATACATTGTGGTCATAAAAAACTCCAAATACTAAACTTGGATTATCAAAAAATAATACAGAAATTGTGGTGCAAAGTATACCACAATCAAAGCCGAGTAGGAAACCTTTAGCACATAGGGTCTGAAGTCAAGTGTGTATGCCATAGATCCTGAAGTAGTTCATATGCTTTTTCTTCCTTACCAAGTGTTCCTTTCAGAACAGGAGGAGAGAATTACTTTGGCAGAAAAGGATAGAGAGCAAAGGTGGATGGAAACCATTCATGTGGTGATATAAAAGCTATCAACCAAAATGAGGTACATGCTCCTGGAATGAAGGGCAAAGGAAAACTAAAAGTAGAACAGAACACAGAGAAAATAAGTAGGTATGCATGTGGGACAGGACTAAAGAGAAAAAAAAGCAGAGAAACACAGGGTGCTGAGCTGGGTACTCCATCCTGCCCTTGCTGGCAAAATCTCTATGCTCTATGCACACCAAAAACATGGCGGTATACTATTTCCCACGCCAATAAAGGGTTTTAACATTTTTGCAATATTTAGTAGGTATTTTAATAGAAGAATGGAAGAAAGCATTTGAAATATGACTAAAATGATGCTACCAAATTGTTACATACCCCAGTGCATTAATATCAACAGCTGGGAAAATTTTATTCTTAGTCACAGTTTCTAACTCACTGTCAAAATTGTCAAGGTAGCTCTTTTTTTTTTTTTTGAGTTGGAGTCTCACTCTGTCACCCAGGCTGGAGTGCAGTGGCATGCTCACGGCTACCCCATTGTCTACCTCCTGGGCTCTGGCCGATCCTTCCACCACAGCCTTTCAAGTAGCCAGAACTACAGAAGCGAGCTACCACGCCTGTCTAATTTTTTAATTTTTTATTGTAGAAAAGAGTTCTTACCATGTTGCCCAGGCTAGTCTCGAACCGGCGGGCTCAGGTAATTCTCTCATCTCGGCCTCCCAAAGTGCTAGGATTACAGGCTTGAGACACTGTGCCCGGTCGCTGTCATTTTTATTATTATAGGTTTAAGCTAGTCATGCTTTCTCTATTTCATTCAAATCACATATTATAGATACTAAAATTTTTTAAAAAATTATTATTATGTGGGTAGTTAGACCTGTGTATCTTATTATACAAGGAAAATTAAATAGACAAAACAGTGTAAAGAAAACAACAATAATAACAGTTGCTCAAAAAAGAATACTGTATCAGAAATGGAAAGAAAATAATATTGTTAGGATTCAGAATAATAGTGTTAGGATTCAGGAAACGTGAAGAAAATTTAAATTTGGAATTTGTGTGTGTGTGTGTGTGTGTGTTTAATTATTTTAGGTATCTACTATAAGATGCAATGTGAAATGGCATTTATGATGAAGGCTTAAGCTCTTATAAAAAGAAGAAATATTTATTAATGACTAAAATAAAAAAAGTGGTCTAATATAAGTAAAAGAGACAAGAAAAGGAATAAAACAGATTTTAAATTGTTTCATTTATTTTGTTTTATTTTATTATAAAGATATGGAGTACAAGTGAGGATTAACTACATAAGTAGGCTGCATTCAGGTGAAGTTTGGGTTTCTAATTGGCCCTCACTTCCTCCGGCAGTGGACTAGGTACCCTAAGTGTTGTCTTGTGCTACCCACCCTCTTCCCTCCCTCTTTCCCCTGGCTGTGTCTGGAGACTGCCAATCCCTCTCTAGTGCTAATGAGACTAATGTTCAGGGCCCATATATGAATGAGAACTTTCAGTATTCAGTTCTTTGCTTTTATGATAGTTCACTAAATATTACGGTCTCCATCTCCACCCAATTTGCTGTGAAGTCCATGATTTTGTTCTTCTTTATGGTTGCATAATAGTTCATCATGTACATGAACTACATTTGTTTTTAAAATCCAGTCCACTTTCAATGGAGAGTAGGGTTGGGCAATAAACGTGTGTGTACAGGTGTCTTTTTTGTAGAATGATTTATGTTCCTCCACGTTTATTCCTAGGAGAGGGATTGCTGTATCATACGGAAGCTCAGCTTTTAGTTCTAGGAATTGCCACACTGCTTTCCATAGAGGTTGAACTAGCCTACATTCCCAATAACAGTGTGGAGGCACTAGTTTTTTACTGCACCAGTGCCAGCATTTATTGTTTTATTCATGATAGCCATCCTTACCAGAGTTAGGTGGTATCTCATTGTAGGTTTGATTTGCATTTCTCTGATGCTAGTGAGGTGGAGCAGTTTTTCATGTGTCTGTTGACTGCTTGTATTCATCTTTTGAGAAGTGTCTGTTCATGTCTTTTGCCCACTTTTCCATGAGGATGGTTTTTCCTTTTACTTCGTTTGAGTTTCTTGTAGATTATGGATGTTAGGCCTTTATCAGATACATAATATGCAAATATTTATTCCCATTCTGTGGGTTGTCTCTTTACTCTCTTGATAGCTTCGTTTGCTTCACTGAAATTGTTTTCAGTGCAGAACTCTAATGGCAATGAAAATTTAACAAATTCTGAAATCTTTTTCAGAATTCAGAGGAAAAGAATAACCAATTTTTAAAAGTTTAGGATAAACACAATTGATACACCACCACACACAAAAGTGAAGTTAGATGTAGTTGGCATTTTTGAAGAAGTAACTGATAATAGAGAGATAGAAAGAAAACATAGGAAAAGGAAAATACATAGGAAATGATATTGCATTCAAAAACTTTAGACTACAAATGGGTATTATTTAGTAAAATCTTGACATATAGATTTTGTGCTCCTCACAATATCCTTAAACTTATTTACCTTATATTTACATTAAGATGTATGCTATTTACATAATAAGTTAAAGAATAAAGCAAATATTAGCAATTTGAATAATGCTTTCAAGAAGCAAACTGATGATAGATTTTTCTTCTGTACCACTAAGATAATGGAATGGTGTTTATTGATGGCCAAATTTTATGAACCTAGAATTCCATGCAATCTAAGCTGTTCTATATGTGTAGAGGGAACAGAACCTGCTTAACATTCTGGGAGAAAAATTTAGTAATTTTTTATATTTTGCCAGATTACCAGACTACTAAAAGAAAAAAAAAAGAGGGCAACAAAAAGAAGAATCTCAGTATTGTTCACAATAGCAAGAACATGGAACCAACCGTGCTGCCCATCGAAAGAGGACTGGATAAAAAAAAAATGGTACATATACACAATGGAATATTATGCAGTCATAGAGAAGAAAAAAACCATGAACTTCACAGCAACGTGGATAGACTTAGGGTCTATAATACTGACTGATCTTTCACAGAAACAAAGAACTGAGTATCACATGTTCTCACTCATAAGTGGACCTTGAACAACTATGGTAATACTATAAGAAAAGGATTGACAGTAATGGGAAACTGTGTGGGGGTGCGGGGTGGGAAGGTGGGATTGGCAGTAGTGGGAAACTGCCTGGGGAAGGGGGGGCACACATCATCAACAAGGGTAGCTGCACAATAAATATTTGTAACCTAACCCTGAATTGTATCCCACAATTAAAAAAAAAAATTAAAGATGAAAATTAAAAAACAAAAATTAAAAAACAAAAAAAAGAACTAAATTAAGGGTTAAAAAAGTTTTAAAACTAAGAGTTCAAATAAAAATATTTAAATATGATTTTATAAATAGTTACCAAAAATCATAAAAATATGTACATTCAAAAGAAAAACACTAATCTGGCTCTATATTACTAAATACATGAATAAATATGAATTGAGAGTACAAAACAGAAGATTAAAGGCATGTGAGATTATGATATTATTTAACTGGAAAAAAGAATAAAAAAGTATTCATGAGAAACTGTATGACACACATACACACACACACACACACACACACACACACACACACACACACACACACTAGACTTCAATTACCTGAAAAATGACATAAATTTGAAGATTCCAGACTATGAAAACTGTAGCATAGATTGACTACGAACATCAAAAATATTTAATTGTTACTTTAAAAAGCATAACAATTAAAACCCAAAAGTCAGGGTAAAATAATAAAATTTAGTTGATAACACTATGAGTTTTTTTTATCTTCAGTTCAGATATTTTAATCCATTTTAGAATGCAAACATTAGGATAAACAATTCCTCACATAGGGGAACATTTAAAATGTAATTTCATTGTTGGTTTCAATTGCAGAGATGTAATTAACAGGTTCAAGATTTCAAAAAGAATTTAAATGATTATTAGTAGAAATAAAATAAGATGTATAACCCCCAAAGCAAGAGCAGAAGGTGCAAAAGCATTACCGCATAATATAACTCCTATAGAAAACACAAAATATACAGACAACATCAAGAAAGCTAAAGCCATAAAAAGAAAACATCCGTTTGTTATTTATGACAATTCCATTAGTACTTTAGATTCCTTTACAGAAGATAAACTCTCAGATTAACTTAAAATAAAACCCACTTACAGTCTGAAGAAAAGAAACCACAAGGGGCTGGAATGGAAAATTCAACTCTTGAGGACCAGCTTTCCTCATGAGATATTTGCTAAATTTGGGGGCTGTTTGAGAGAATAAAGGGTTAGACAAAAAATTTTTGTAAAGAAGAAAAAAAGTCTCCAGTAAACGCAAAGTACTCAAAGAAAAAACCAACTAGAGAGACAGGCCTAGAAATAAAACAAGCAAGTAAAGCAGGCACCAGAGAAAGTTGAGATTCATACAGGGGTGACTCTAGAAGCTTGAAAGTAGTAAAGGTCAACACCAACAAACCAGAAAATTGTGATTGAGAGGAAATAGAAAGCACAGAGAATAACATAAAAGTAACACTTATTTATCTTCAAAGACATTAAAAAGGACATAATAGCCATAAAACATGAAGATGCTATTATTTTATAAAAAAGAGAGAACAAGAAAGAGATCAAATAGAAACTTAAAAAGTAAAAAATACATTGCATGATGTCATTTTTAATTAAATGACTATGAATATATTGTAATGAACAGCTGATTAAGCATAAAAGATCAAGATAAGAAATTTAGAAGCCTCGGTGGCTCAGCCTGTAATCCCGCGCGTTTGGGAGGCTGAGGTGAGTGGATTGCCTGAGCCCGCGGGTTCGAGACCCGCCTGGGCAGCGAGACCTCATCTCTACAATAAATCAAAAAATCAGCCGGGCGTGGTAGCACATGCCTGTAATTCCAGCTACTCGGAAGGCTGAGGCAGAAGGATCGCCGGAGCCCAGCAGGTCGAGGCTGCTGTGGCTGGGAGCGGCCACTGCACTCCAGTCTGGGCGACAGAGTGAGACTCCAACTCAAAAAAAAACAACAAAAAACAACAAAAAAAGAAATTTAGAAATGTTGGTAAGTGGAAAGTCCAAGATGAGAAATCCATCTATAGAAATCACTCCTGGTTACTTTTTGGTCAACAATTGTTCATTTATAATCAGTGTATTCAGTAATAAAAGTAGTCTGAAGGAAAAACAGATATGGATACGTAGAAAATAATGTAAGTAAATACAAACAGGCAATGATTAAGTTTTAAAAAGCACAAAAACAGATACAAAACAAAACATTCAATCATAGTACACCGGGAGGCTCTGCAGTAAACAATCTTAACATTTTCTTTTTTAAAAGTTTATTGATTGATTTGAAAGTTGCGGGGTAAAAGTCAGGGTTGCATACATAAGTGGTTTAGGTACAGATGAAGGTCTCCCCTTTTAGGTTTCCCACTGGATTAAGAACAGACACCCTTGTTGATGTTATGTGCCACGAAATTGTAACTCGATTTAGCTTAAAATCTAGTACAAACTATGAATACTGGTAGGATGAGATAAAAGAACAGTGTTGGAGGTTGTGGTGGTGTAAGAGTTAAATCTCCATGGGTTGTACTGAGTTCTCAAGAGATAACTTGGATTGGTGGTAAAGTCTGTAATATAGACTTGAGGATATGTAGCAGCAATAGAAACATCTAAAATATTTAAAAGCACCTGTCTCTGGGGATGAGACTTGGATTTAAATGAAATTTATCATTAAATTTTATGAGATCAAATACATCATAATCTGTAGCTTTTGAAAAACGTGTTTGCCTTAAGAGGTCTTCTCTAAAATAATGACCAGAAAATCCATTTTCTTGTACTCTGAGTTTACATTTCTTTTTTTTTTTTTACTATTATCTCTTCAGTCTACTTCTGATTTCACTTGTTAAGACTTGGTACTAATTTTTAAAAAAAATCATCTGATTATATCTAATTTCACAAGTTTGTTTGTTTGTTTTGAGTTGGAGTCTCACTCCGTCGCACAGGCTGGAGTGTAGTGGCACACTCACCGCCACCCCATCAGCAACCTGCTGGGCTCCCGTGATCCTTCCACCTCAGACTTCCAAGTAGCCAGAACTACAGGCACGTGCTACCACTCTCCATCATTTCGTGATTTATTGTGGAGACAGGGCTCCCCAAGTTGCCTGGGCTGGTCTTGAACCCGAGGGCTCAGGCAATCATCTTGTCCCAGCCTCCCAAAGTGCTGGGATTACAGGCTGAGCTATCGAGTCTGGTCAATTTATTTTTCATGTTAGTATTCTCAGTATATTTAAGTGAACTGCTCATGGACTCATGAACTCTGTACAAACTCTTATTCCAATTCCATTCCATTATATTATAATGAGGAATAATTAATATTTAGTATTCAATGTTTTAGATACTATTTTATAAATATATTAAATATGACAAATGTTACTACTATCCCCAAATAGATTTTAGCCAAGTTACCACATATTTCACACTTTCTACTTTTTGTAGAAACTTTGAAAGTTAAAAACACAAAGGGAATTTCATACAAGAGGAATTAATAATCCTTTCTAAACGAAAGGACTAATTATACTTCTCAGTAGACTACTACACAAGTTTCTCACATTGATCAAGTTTAAGTAACAATGTCATCTTGTAGAAATCAGTGATATATATTCTTTCTCTCTAGACCTCTCCAATATTTCATATTGGAACATTTGACAGCATTATTAAGCTATGGAAATGTCACAGTTATTGATATGCAAGCACAACAGGTGTACTGGGAGCAATCCTGTCATCAGTGAAGTTTGGCAACCCAAAAAGCACATGTTAATTATAAAAACGTTTCTGCTTTTAATCTTGAAATTCCAATTCTTAAATGTTACTTTGCACTTTAAAAAAATACTCATATGAATCTCAGGAAGAAGGAACAAGTTACCTTGGAATTAACGGAAGACATTAGTTGACCTATCTCCCTGTTTCCAAATACTTGTAGACCTATTGCTGCTTTCGGTGATGTTTTAAGATAAAGCACTAACTTATAAAATGAATCTGTGCATGATGGAAGCTCCTGAAATTGTTTTCATTCCTGCCTTTTATGTAAATAAGTACTGTCATTTTTATATTTTCTTAGTTATCTCATTTTTAATTACTAATGCCTGTACAGTATCTGGGCTCAGCATGGAGAGATAGTGGGGTATGCACTATTTGTGTATTTGGCAGTTTCCAAATACACATTTTAAAAATTTTTAAATAAGAAGCTGAAAACAGAAACATTAATCCTATCACATGATTGAGGGACGACCCATTAAAATAAAGTAGCAAAGTACAAAGTTCTACTCAACAGTTCGACTACAGCAGTTACTTCTTAAATACCACATTGAAGATGAGAGAGTTTAGTTCAAAATCCATTTTATATCTAGGGAAATTAAAGACTTATGTAAAAGAGCTGTGTTCTCATTGAACCACAATATCTTCTTAGCTATTATCCAATTATTCACAGAGAATAAATAACAGACCTAAAAGAAAGCTAAAGGAAACATATAATATGCTATTATGCATTGGAATGAATAATACCTAAGAGAATAGTAATTCATTCAAAAAATTATAATTTACAGATCTGAATACTATTATTTTACTATTTATCGAAGGTTATAGCTTAAGGTTAAAATGATATTTTTTCCTTTTTTTTAAGTTATATGCTTCTACTTAGTCTCTCTTGTCACAGAGGACTGTTCAGCCAGATCAACGTGTTTCTCTGAAAGAAAATTTTGATCTGTTTGACTTTAACAGTCAGGTTGCTGCAACGGTTAAAAGTAATAGCACTCTCATTCCTTCTAATATCTCTTTATGGGAAATATTTTCAAACCTATGCATCATTGTCAACTTTCTTTTTAAAAAAGCACTGCCAATTTTTAACATTAAAGAAAACTAATAAATTCTTCAAATATGGGTGAAACCACGGTCATTGAAAAACATATGTGTTTGTGTAGTTCTCATCTTTATTTAATCTATCCTTAATTTAAGCTTAAATTAAAATAACCAGGAAACATGTTGGCCTTCTTCAAAATGACACAATTAGGGCATACTAAGTTACAACTGCAGGCATTTATCAGTTCTTGTTATTCTCATTTTACAGTTGAGAAGACAGAGACTATAAAATATTAAATGAATTGCTTTACATATCTGAGAATTTTTGAAGTCTCTCACAGATAACCTCTGTTAGATGAATAAAGTAGAGGGTCTTTTCCAATCCTCAGATATGCATGTGACACAATGCAAATCATGCATTCAGTGTAATGGCTGTTTCTCACCTGTACAATTGAGATGCCAATTTTTATCTCATAAAGCAGAGAAGATAGTGCTAGTAGCATAGAGGAAAAAAATGAAATCCAGTGTGTGTGTGTGTGTGTGTGTGTGTGTGTGTGTGTGTGTGTGTGTGTATTTGAGTTGAGTTCTCACTTTTTCACCTCGGCTGGATTTCAGTGGCATATTCATGGCTCCCTGCAGCTTCCAGCTCCTAGAACCCTTACACCTCAGCCTTCCAAGGAGCTGGAGCCACAGGCACGCGACACCACGTCTGGCTAATTTTTATTGTTTTGATTTATTGTAGAGACAAGTTCTCCTTAAGTTGCCCAGGCTGGTCTTGATCCCCTGAGCTTAGGCAATCCTCTCGCCTCGGCCTCCCAAAGTGCTGGTATGACAGCAATGAGCCACCATGCCTGGCCTCTTTATTGTTTATTGGAGTTTTAAAATAAAATATAGTAGAGAGAAATGCCTTGAGCACATCTTGTTTTTTCAAGTCAAAAACATTTTTTATTGTAATTCACATTTTTTTTTTGAGTCAGAGTTTCACTAGTGGGAACATATCTTTAATAATCATCCTCTTCTAACCAACAGAACTGTCCTCAATGAGAGTAGATATTGTCAAATGTTTCTGCATTAGCTATGCACTAATGAATGAAAATAAACAAAATTTAAATAAATAAGCAAAAAATTTAGCTTTCATTTGAAGATGTGGAAACCAAATATTTGGAGGTGATTTCAGAAAATAGTACTAATTTTGTAGTAATATATAATGAGAAGACAAATGAGTTATTTAGAAACAGATTATGTTGGTGGGCGTGGTGGCTCATGCGGATAATCCCAGCACTTTGGGAGGCCAAGGGACAGGATTGCCTGAGCCCACAGGTTCAAGACCAGCCTGGGCAACTTGGCAAGACCTCATCTCTACAATAAATCAAAAAAGTAGCCAGGCATGGTGGCGTGTGCCTGTAGCTCCAGTCACTTAGAAGGCCGAGGCAGAAAGATTGCCTGAGCCTAGAAGGTTGAGGCTGCGGTCGCCATGAGCATGCCACTGCACTCCAGCCTGGGCGACAGAGACTCCAACGCAAAAAAAAAAAAAAAAAAAAAAAAAAAGAAAAAGAAAAAAATGCAAAAAACAAATCTAACATACAAGTGTCAAGTGTGTGATATCAAGATTATTCCAATTATAAAATAATGTTTTATTAGAAATTTGAATAGTTTTTCAAAACATTTCAACAAAAAGACAAAAAAGATATATCTGGTGCTTAAAGATTTAAGTCATTGAAGTCGAGGGCAAGATTCATTACAAATTTAAAATTTTCTGTGAGATAGTTTCAAGATTTTTAAAAAAGTGTATTTTTCTTTTACACAGCAATTTTACTTTCTAAATTATTTGCTTTAAAGAAAATTATTTATTGAAAAGTATAATGATACAAATAAACTAATGTTTGAATGTTTACTAATGCCAGGTGCTATTTTCAGGTGCTTCACATGCATTATTTCATTCAGTCTTTAAGGGAGTACTATATACTTGTATTCCAAGTAACATGTTACAGATCACAGAGGTAATAAATAGCAAATGTATCATTAGACTTAGCTGGAGGAATATGTGCAGTTTATTGTAAACCTTTTTAAACAATCCACACTATCTCAAACTGAAAATCAATATATGTTGCTTAAAATGGAAAAGAGAACACATACAAATTCCATGACCTTAATTTTTTCACTAAGAATAACTTGCCACTAAGTTTAAGTTGTCTTTCTGCCACATAGACATGGGTGGCCAAAGTCATGTTAACAGAGGCCTTCTTTGAATCAGGACTTGCTGCATGTTGCCATTTGTAGAGACTCGCCTGTAATAATGGATGCCAACAACTTTTAATATGACCCTATGTGTGCATGTAACTTCCATAAAGCTATAAGGTCGTACCCTCTCCTCTTGAATCTGGGATGGCACTATAACCTACTTTAACCAGTAGGATGAAGGAAATAGCTGTGTGATACCCTAGAAGAAGTTCACGTTTGACTTTTGAGTACTAATTGTCATTTGGAGCAAGGGAGAGGCAATAGATACCTGAAATAGAAATTGGTAACTGGAAATCGGTACCTGAAATGCTGACACAGCAAAATTTAAAATATATGGTATTGATATACAAACCATAGAAAAGTAGCTGCTGAAAAGCAGTAAGCAGTGAACTTCATATAGCTGTAAGAGCAGTGGAGAAATTGTTGTTGAAGGCTGGACACAGGAAGGAAATCTTGACACATGGGACAACATGGATAAACCTTGAGGATATTGTACTAAGTAAAAGAAGTCAGTCAGAAAGATAAAATACTGTATGATTCTACTTATATGAAGTATCAAAAGGAGATATATTCATAGAAATAGGGGCTGAAATGAGGTGAAATGGGGAGTTGTTTAATAGGAATAGAGTTTTTCATTTGATCAGTTGACAGAATTCTGGAGATCGGTTGTACAACATTGTGAATATACTTACAGTTACTGAGTTGTTCATTTAGATGGTGAAAGATGAAAAATTTATGTGTTTTTTAAATAGCAATTGAAATGTTAAAATCTGTACCTCTACCTATCTACCTATCTATCTATCTATCTATCTATCTATCTATCTATCTATCTATCTACCTATCTATCTATCTACCTATCTAATTAAGAAGTTTCTGCTTCCCCCATCTTTTATGGCAGGATCATGGGAAGAGAGCTACTCAGCATCCAACACAGTCATTTCTTCTGAAGGAAGGATGACTAGGAGGACAAGTAGAAATCTACAGGGTAAAGCTCACATTCATTTCTACCCTCTCAGAAACCAGCTGCCATTTAAGTAGCACAGGATGCACTAGTGAATGAGGAGAAAGTAAGTAAATGCAGAGAAAAGCCCAGAACACAAACATCCCAGTCAATTCCAGCATGCAAGTGAGACCATCTTGGACATCCCAGCCCTAGCTGTGGTCTCAGCTGGCTGCAATCTCAAGAGTGAGTTCAGTCAACATCACATAGAGAACAAACAGCAACAACAGCAACAACAACAACAACAAAACCCCATCCTTTTCAACACAGACAACTCACAGAACCTTGAATAATAGAAAACCATTATTCTTTTCAGCTATTAAGTTATGTCATAGTTTTCGCACAAAAAGATATAACCGAAGCAAGTTTTAATATCCAATGCTTGATAGGAAAATTATCGAAGCCAATATCTATCTTAAGCCATTACTAGTACAAACCAAATATTCATTACACAATCTCGACTTTGAATTAAACTTCATTCCCTTTTAGTGTTCTCTTACATAGTGCTGTCCACTTAACCTACCGTGTCTCAATTTCCTCATCTGATTTATGAGGATAATAATAGCCTCCAGCATATCTATCTCATGAAAATGAAAAGATTTAGTCTAACTGTCACATCTAGAAGAATGCTTTGCTCATAGTAGCCCTATAAGTGGTGGCTATTAACAAGAGTATGTACCGAGATGATAAAGGAGCTGCCTCATTTGCCTCTCATGATAGTTGAGCTCTAGAGTAAAAAAAGAACTTGATATAGCATGAGAATGTAAAAATCAACTTCTTTTTGGTTCTGGGATTCTGAGATGAGAACACTTTTCAGAAAAGAATTCCAATTTCCTATTTAACTGTGTTGATTTAGAGATTGTGTGCAAAAAAAAAATGTTATAGAAGTTAAATTGAATGTTGAAGGATGGAGACAGAGAGAATTGTTTTCCATTCATATTTAGGGTCTTGAGAGAAAGATGCCTTGCTGGGTGCCCCTCATTGATTGAGTGCACAGCTACAGAAAAGAAAGAAACAGATAGAAAAGCCCTAATATTTAGCTTCTCAAAACTGCATTCTGTTCTCATATGGGGTTGTGGCTGAGATGAGGCCCTGCCCCGGAGACCATCCTGAAGACTCCTGCTAGGTGAATCCTTCTATCAGCTGGACAATAGAGAATGTGATGGGATGAAGGAGGTTATACAAGAAAGAGCCAAGATGGAGCCCATCCAGCAATAGGAAGCTAAGAAAAGAGAGAAGGGAGTTCACAATTCAGCATCAGAAGTCAGCAAGAGTACCCAGTGTCAAAATGGACTATATTACTATACAGACTAGTAAACACTCCCCAGTGCATACATGAGGGTCCGTGTATGACCAGGGACTGCCTTGTTTGCCCCCACGCTGAATTCCCACTAGCATGTTCTCGTCTATGTTTGAGAGAGAAACAGGGACAAAAATGAAAGTTCAGTGAATAGTAAAGCCTTTTACAGTGAGAGATTAATTTCTCAGATAAAAGTAATCTATTCATTAGTTGGTAAGTTTTTAAAAAATAATCAATGGGGGAATGTTATTAACCAAGCTAATCTTTACAAGATGGCTTCATTTGGAAATAGGATTATGTGTCCGTTTTTTCAAAATAAGTTTGTGAACTTAAAAACTAAGCTTAAAATATGAAGTGATAAGCTATAATATACAGTGATTTTAAAGTAATATTTATGCAAGCACAATTTTATATTTTGCTTTGTTCCTGCCCCTTAAAGGGAAACAACAGTTTTATTTTTAGCCTGATTTATACCTAGATACAGCTTTGCAATGCTGATGCTCTTCTACAATTTTACTGCAGAAATGTCTCTCCCTATAATAGTCAGGGATTTTTTGTTTCTCAGGGAGAAAGTTTGTGTTAGCTTCAATTGCAGATAATCTAATAATCTATTAAAAGATTATTTGTATTAGTTCTAGCTTGACCATACAGTCTCCTTTTAAAACATGTTGTCTCAATCTTTTGGCCATTTCTGCTTTGTAAGAAGAATTTTATGAAAATTATAAAGGAGTTATATAATTATACAAGACTTTTATTATTACCTCTCTAGAGTGATTACTATTACCATTTTTAGAAACTGCCACCCCTACCAAATGGGCAAAAACTACAAACACATAAGCCTATCAACTATGTCAACAAACCACTACTTTTATTTAAACACAATGGTTCTCTTACTGACTACCTAACAACCTTTGTAATGCTTTCAGATTTTGTACAAAATGTATTTTGTAAGCTAATGTTGCTTTTCAAAAAGTTTATGCCTTTTAGAACTAAAGTTGACATTAAATGATATTTAAATTGTCTTTACCAAAACAAGCAACATCTATTAGGCAAAAAAAAAAAAACAAAACAAAAAAAGAGGCTGCTAAGAAACCCATCAATTCAGGTTTGGAGTGTCTGTAAGTTTCTTTCATTAATATTTCTAGTAAACGCAAATAATGTTATCAATATTTTTAAAATATGAAAGAAGAAAGAATATTAATATCTTCTTACCCAAGACCCCAATCTTAAGTTTAACATATTTTATGAAATGATCACCGCTTTTGCAAGTGCCTGAGTTCAATCTCTAAATTTTCAGTTGTTTCTTTCTGTTCATCCAGAGATCTCTGGAGCTTACGGATCTGATTCAAGGAATCATCAAGCTGAAAAAAAAGTAGAAAATGTTTGAGTTAAGTTAGAGAGATCTATTGTACATCATGGTAGCTACAGTTAGTACCAATGTATTGTATACTTAAAGATGGCTAAGAGAACAGATTTCAAGTGTCCTCACCACAGAAATATAAGTGAGGTAATGTGTATATTAAATAGCTTGATATAGCTATTTCACAAGCGTGATATTTTATGCTTCACCAAAACAAAATGTATACCTTAAATATATACAATGTGTACAAGTCAATAACAAATAAAATTTAAATAAACAAACATGGGAACCTATTATCTATAAGACATTGTTTTTTAAATCTGGTCTCAATAAAAAAAAAATGACCCTAATTTAAAAAAAGTTGAAATAAAGTAATTTTCAAAGGACAAGCTTTATTTTTTGTATGACATTTTCTTATCAGTAGCTATAAGTGAGCCTCTTGTGAATATATGCAGGAGTATATGGAGATATCCTTTTGTTTTCAGTAATAGCGTTAATGTACATGTTTGATAATAAAATAAACATTAAAATGAACTCTAGAATATTTGACAAAGTATCTTCTTCATTGTTACTCTTCAACTCTTGTTTCTCCTATTTATATATCACTGGGTTGTAAGTTTTCTTTTGTTATTCCCATGATTTTGAAAATACATGTGCATATATACATATACACCTATACATATAATTGTGTATATATAATATATTAAATATATTTGTTCATATATATTATTAAAATATATACTTTAAAGTTATTTTTAAGTTAAAATAGTTATTCTGCATTTAGTCTTCTGAGACTTGCTATTTATTTTTATTTTTTTCTTTTTCAAAAATGTCATTATATAAATCATAATAATTTTTTAATGTTATTTTAAAGATGTGGGGTACAATTCAGGGTTAGGTATACAAATGTTCATTATGCAAGTACCCTTGTTGATGAGGTGTGCCCTTCCCTCCCCTAGCAGTTTCTTTCAACTGCCAATCCCACCTCACATCCCTGGCAGTTTCCCAATACTGCCAATGCCTTTCTTATAGTATTATGATAATTGTTCAAAGTCCACTGATGAGTGAGAATATATGATACTCTGTTCTTCGTTTCTGTGATAGATCATTGAGTATGATAGACTCTAAATCCATCCAAGTTGCTGTGAAGTCCATATGTTTATCCTTCTTCATGGATGCAAAATATTCCATCATGTATATGTACCACATTTTTCTATCCAGTCCAGCTTTGATGAGCAGCATGGTTGGTTCCACATTTTTGTTATTGTGAATAGAGCTGCAACAAACCTGCATGTGCAGGTATCTTGTTTGCAGAATGATTTGAGTTCTTCCGGGTATATTCCCAATTGGGGGATTGTTGGGTCATATGAAAGGTCAATTTTTAGTTCTTTCAGGAATCACCACACTGTCTTCCAAAGAGGGTGCACTAGCAGTGTAGAAGCATTCCTTTTTTTCCGCATCCTCAGCAGTATCTATTGTTTGTTTTATTAATGATGACGACTAGCATGGAAAGCAGAATTAATCTAGCAGAAGAGAGACTTGCTTTTTAAATCCAATTGATAAGATTCATCTATACTAATGACTTCAGTCTATTTCTTCTGTTTTATATTATAGCATTGCATGCATGTGCCATGATATGTACACACACCCTCTTGCCCATGAGTTGAGTTAAGATTATTTCCAGCCTTGTACATCTTGGAACATTTGCATATGCCATCCTTCCTCAGTACCTTGGAGGATTGGTTCCAAGACCTCCTGCAGATAATAAAACCCATGGATACTCAAGTTTCTGATATAAAATGAGGTATGTATAACCTAGGCATACCCTCCTGTATATTTTGAATAACTGTATACTTATAATAACTACCACAATGTAAATACTATGCAAATTATACTGTATTATTTATGGAATAAGGAAAAGAAAGCTTTTTGTACATGTTCAGTACAGATGTAGTATTTTCTTGAACATTTTCAATTTGTTATTGGTTGACTCTATGGATGTGGAGCTCTTGAATACAGAGTGCAAGTTTTATAGATACACAGTTATATACTGCATAACTACATTTTGGTCAGTGATAGACTGCAGATAAGATTGTGGTTCTTTAGGATTATAATGGAGCTATATAATGAAGTAGGATATACCATCTATGTTTGTGAAGGTACACTCTATGATGTGCACACCAGGACAAAATTGTCTAATGACATTTTTTAAAATAATGTATCCCTGTTGTTAAGTGATGCATAACTATATACATACATACATAAACCATAAACATATATAAATATATGGATAATCTTGCATATAAAATTATATATATATATAATTTTCTCTTGAGACATAACTAGAAGAAAATTGCTGGATTATACTTTTTTTACATATTGAATTTACAAAACAATACCAACATGTCTCCAAAACGTTTTTAATAATTTAACTCCCAAAAGCAATTCGAAGTGATTCTGTTTAATCACATCATTACTAACACTTGATGTTGTGAGATTTAAAAACTTTTACCAGTCTCTGATTAGTAATAATGTTTCATACATATTTATTGGCTTGATTTTTTTTTTTTTCTTTGCCTGTTCAGATCTCCTGCTCATTATTCTATTTGGATATTTTTCTGGGGTTTTTTTCTGTATATATTCATGTAATGTTCCTGCTAATCCTTTGTCAGTTGTGTCTCAAGTATCTTCACCATGATTATAACTTACTTTCAAATTTAATTTAAAAGTTATTTGTAGTTTTTTAATTAAATGATGAAATCAATCAATATTTTCTTTAATAGTTGGGACTGATACTCCAAATTCAGAGAAGTGTTACTCTGTATTATCAGCTATTTTTTTTCAAGTTTTGCACTTGTTATTTATGTCCTTGATTAAAGTAGAATTAAGGTTTACACCTGATGTGAAGTAAAAATCCAAATTTTTTCTACATATAAACACATTTTGAAAGATACATGAGTGCGTATATTAAATAGACTTTTCTCTGTTGATCTAACATTTCAAATCAGTTATATGTCAAAATTCTATATATTCTGGGTATAATTTCTTTTATAAAATCTGATAATGGGTCCTTTTTGGGTTTATTCATTTGATCTTACACATTGTCTGGAATACTACAGCCTTCATGATAGGTTCTGACTTGCAATAGTGAAAGATTCATTTTTCTAGTTCTTTTTTCTAAGAAATATCTTGGGTATTCTTGATTCTACTTAAATTTCAAAAATTACATAGCAAATTTCATGAAGAACCTTATTTGTACTTACCCTGGAGTTTCATTAATTCTACAAATTTGACATTATTTCAATATTTAATATTTTTGTCCATGAACACAGTATATTTTTAATTTTTATTTAGGTCATCCATAAAGTCTCTCACTTAAATATTATAATTTTCTCCCTAGAAGCTGTGCAGTAGATTTTATTAGATGCACTTCTAGATGTATTTCTATCCTATGGTATTAAAAGTAATAACTTAAAATTACTTTAAAAAAAATAAAATAAAATATTTTTTCTAAATGTCATTGTTTATGTATAGTAATTAACTGGACTTTTATTTTTATTGTTTATGTATAGTAATTAACTGAACTTTAATTTTACTAAAACTTACACCATACTAAACACTTTTTGCATTCCCCCAAAATTAGCTTATATTTCCTTGTTTTCTCATTGAAATAATTATTTGAAAACAAGTTCTATTGTATTTTGAAATGTATCTCTAAGCTTTAAAATCAAACAAAGTGCATATCACAGTTTTCCCATTTGTGTCATAGAGTAAGTTTCTCCAATTCCTGAATTCTGAAATGGTTGTTCTTATCTTACAATCTTGTTATGAAGAAGTAAGATAATATGTGTAGAAAGTATTATGTGGCACCGGATATATAGTGTTCAGTCTATGTTAACTTATCTAAACTTATTTTATTAGAGAGATAATGAAGATTAACGTCTAGTGTAATGTTATGTAACTGCTGTTATAAATGACTCTTGGGTACATATTGATGGCACCATCATGACTAGGAAAGTTAATGCAGTGTAGAATGAGCAATAATACCTACAGAGTAATAGTCACCATAAAAGGACAATTTGACACAAGGCAGAAGTAGAAAGAGCAACATTTCATATACAGTAAGGTAGAGATTGAAATGAAGCAGAAATGTAGATTCACGAGTTAGAATTTTTCAAGTGACATACATGTAAATATCTAAGCATATTGAAATCATATTTTTCCTATATTCGAAAACATTAAAATTATGTGCGAACATTGTTACTTGAATTAGTATGTCTTGCTTTGTGACAGAAAGGTTTATGTCTAATTATGGAAATTGATTTTTACTATTACATTATTCTGATGCAGTGTTGGATATATATAGTTTCTGGTTTTGCTTATTTGAGAAATGGCCACTAAATGCAATAGTTTGGAATGTTTTTACAAAGGAGCACTATACCACACATTCTGCACCAAATCTGCGTTCCTGGTCTCAGGCAATTGTATTCCCATACCCTCCAGATGATGCTTGTGTTTATAAAACGTGTAGACAACTGAAGTGTATTGCAAAACTTTTAAAGAGAACTCTTTAAGGCTGAACTAGGGTCAGGAACTGTATTTCCATATAGTTGCCATGAAATGTCACAGGAAATGTGGTATTTTCAAATTACGCCATTTTAAAAAATCCTTTCAAATTTTATTTGCATACAAATTACTTGTCATATTTCTATTTAAGAATAAACTCCCCAGACTCACCCACAGAAAACAATTCAGTAGGTCTGTGACCCAGAATTTAAAACAGTGGAGGCCACTTAATGCTACCTAATTTCATTTAGGATTTTTAAAAGGGCAATGAAATAATTGAGTTTTTTAAAAAGTCACCATGATTTTGGTGGGGAAAAAGTAGAAACAGGCAAATCTGTTAGGAGCAGAAACCAGTAAACCGGTTATTAAATCTTTTCCAATTGTGATTTAACATTAGTAACGGCTTTAGGGTCTGAAACGAAGGCTGATTTGATCCTTTGAAATCTAAAATTTTCTCTTAAATATTAGTTTAATCTTAGTTCTGACATTTAAATGGGGGTGATAGGAACCAGATAGAGGCGGAAAATAGAAATAACTGAACCGGGTTCTTTGTGATGAATTCCAATGAGAAAATAAACAGAATGATGAGCCAGGGATTGCCCAGCTGGTTTGGGAAGGTTGAATTAATAAGGACATTTAATCTGAAGTCCTAATGACCAAATTCGGGCATGTAACAATGTGGGGGCATATGTCAGAGTAGGATTTTTTTTCTAAGTTGAATGGAAAGGGTTCAATCATTAAACAAATCACTCTACTACAGAATGGAGAATGGATTATAAGGATCCATATTGGAAGCAGAGAGACTAAATAAAAACTTTTGTAGAAATAAAGGAAAAGATAATGGGAGCAGTAATCTAGAGTAATAGAAATGGACATATAATACAGCTGGCAAATCTATATTCAATAAACATATGTGATACTGACCATATATCCTAGATACACTGTCAGGGTAACTGCAAGAGGAACTGATTTTAAAAATTATAAAGATCCAGACAGATGTCAGCATGAACCTGATAAAGAATTATGAAAAGGAGAATGTCTGAGTAAGTTCAAGGTAATGGATGCAAATTGAAAATCTGCTGACTGCATACTAAAAGTAGGATGATACACAACAAGTGCAGCTCTGATTTTGTATTAACAGAGCTAAAATCCATTTCAACTTTCTTACTGCCTATCTGCATTCATTAAAGATATCTGTTTTGCTCTACAGTAAAAACAACTAATTTTGTATTTATAAATTGACATGTTCCCTTGGGTCTTGATTTCTTTCTTTTCCAATTCTTCAGCCTGTATTTTTCTTCTTCCTGAAGGCAACAATAATGGCTGGGATTGTTCAGGCATTTTCTTTTTTGCTGTACCTTTTGCAGTCCAAGTTCCAGCTTCCTCCTGGTGGACTCTCAAATCCTTTCTGCCTCACCCAGGTTTAGATAATTGGATTCAAAAGGTAAAAAGACTACTGATGCATTTTTTCTTTTTAATTTACTTTCACCTTTGAGGGTCAGATTATTTTTTCTAAGCTTTAGAACACATCAGTCAATCTGGAAAGACATAAAGACTAATTTTCTCACATTCATGAGTGTAAAATAAGACAATTCAGTATCCACATAATCACAATTTTTTTTGACACATTTGTAACCCTGCTAGTCAAACATATTCCTAATACAGAGAGATAAAATAATCAGATATAATCAAAGGCAGAATGCACATCAATAAAGTAACCAAGTGGTTCAGGAATTTCAGTCAAATTTCTAGCGGATAGTCAATGAGAAGTCTAGAAAATCCCATTGTATGATCTTGTTTATGACAAGGCTGGCATTTTAATACCATCCAATTTATCAAGACCTTAGTCACTGAGTCAAATTTAATCCTGTGAAAGCTATCACACTAAAAAAGAAAAAAAAAAAACCTACATCTGCATCTAATCTAAATCTAAATAAATAGAATTCCTAAAATGTGCCTCAAGGATTCAAAACTACACAAAATGTATATATTCAACTTGATTAGTTAACTTTGGGAATAGTAAAATGGAAGATGTCACCAGATATACCTAAAAGGAGACTGATATAAAATATTAGGGCTTAACTTTTCATAAAGTTTTGGAGTTTTAAAAATAAACTTCACTGTACATATATTATTTATTCATCAGTTTTAATACAGAAGTTAATTTTATGGTCAGTTAAATTAGAATATATTATAAGCCTGCATTCCCACAAAAATCCTAAGATTTAGCTAGTAGAATGAAGAAAAGAGAATTAAGTCTAAGCAACATAATTTAATTGCAAAACAGTAAGGCACCCTCTGGATTTTATGAAAATATTACAGATAATTTTAGGATTAGAGAGTAGAAAAAATTTTACTATCACATTATTAGTATTATTATCCTATGATCGTTAAATGTTATATTATTCTCTACTAATGCTTCAGAAAGTTAAAAATCAAAGATTTGCTTTTATTCTTAACAGTATTCTTTAATACAGACTAGAATAACTAGCACAAAACAAGTTTATCAAATTTGCATAACTAAATTGCAAGCAAATATAATCAAAATACAAATATATAATCATGAATTCATGGCCAGTTGAGACATTACAGCACATCAAAATATTGAAGAATATATGAGAAAGTTTAAATAATTTAACCAAAATCACACATATTATTAATAAAAGTTATCTAATCAAAATATCAACAATCTAAAACATTAATATAATAATATCTAACAGTACCAATAGTGATAGAAATAATCAGGGATGCAGAAAACATTAGAATAAACAAAAGAAGACCATTTTAATTTGTAACTTATTTTAGCAAAATCACTGAAACAATGCACACATATCCCAAATCAGCGAAATAATCAGAACAAAAGATAATAGTGTCTCTATGTGTTAGAATAATATTAAGAATGCAAAATAATTTTGAAAGAAATCTACTTTACTACATAGTGCTAATTTTTAGAAAGCATACGACTATACATCCAGAAAGATCTCAATATCATAAAATATATATATGCAGTCCTCCTAAGGCATTTGTTTTTCTACCTTCAGTTGAATCTTCTATATCATTTTGTATTTTCAATTAGACATTCTAAATCTACCAACTGGATAATGAAATTTGCACATTGAAGGTGAAATATAATTGTAACATATGAGCAAAGGAAGTGTACTGTGTGAATGACTTTATTTACCATCACAAACAGTGATCCAGTGATAAAAATGTATAAGAGGACTTATCAATGATAGGACAACTGATGAAAGTAAAAGATTGGTCTTTATTTTGTAAAACAAAAACAAAACAATACATGGTTTATTCAAATGTTGAGCCCCCAATGATGTTTAAGATTTATGGATATACATTTGTGAATTATCTAAAGAAATAACTGCCCCTACTTTTTATTGAAACAGTTTTATATCATATTTTTAATGCATATTTGTTAGGAACTCAAGGATAGTATGTGGCAGAATGACTGTGTGGGTGCTTGTGTGTGTATTAATAAACATATTGAGAGAATATATAAATCACTGTGTACAAGCATATATATATATGCAGAAACACACCTGCATAGAGTATAAAACATGTGACTGCCTAAACAAGGTTGAACAGAAACACAGTAAAAAGTTAGTGGAGATTATCTCTGACAGGTGGGACTATGGGTAATTTTCATTTTTATCTGTACATTTGTGTTTTATAATTCATTTTAACTATAGGGCAAATGGTTATCTGATCAAGAGATATGTTACAACACTGAAATGATAAGAATGATGGGAATATAAACTGGAGCAAACTTTATATGGAGTTTTGAAATCAAAGTCCTAAGATATTCATATTTTTACTTATTATGTATTGAAATGCTTGAAAAATAATATCAGACAAAATAAAAGCTTTGATTGCATAAATATACTTCATTATGATTACAAAAAGTCAAAATGACCTAAATGGTTCCTGAAAACATTATGTTTAATTATAGTTTTCAGACTTTAAAATGGAATATTCTCCCAACATTAAAATGTTTATTTAGATTTTACAATACCATATTTACACTATTCAGCTGAGAAACAAGTCTTAAAATAATTTGAATAATTGTGACATTTCTTGCAAATAAATAGATAAATAAAAATACTGAAAGAGGTGGTTGTGATATTACTATTCATCTTGTTTAAACATTTTGATTTTTTTCTAAATCAGTGCCAAGCTCTTATAAAATTTATAATACAAAATAAACATTTAAGTTAATTATAAGGATGTTTTCAGAGCAATGGAAAGTGTCCAAGGTGTGAACCAGACTTCTATTGTCTCTCATCTGCTTTACCTCAAAGACCTGTCTAACATGCAATTGTGACCATATCGCCCTCTTGACAAATCTCTCAATTGCCCTAGGTGCCTACAAGATTAATCTCAGCACCTAGATTAGCATGTAAATCCCCAATTTTCTGTCTCCTATCACCTTCTATCGAGGTAATATCAGTTACCAGAGTAGATCTGTTGTTAGTGGTGGTGCTTGTTTTATCTTTTTTCTTACCCTGTGCCTGTGCTCATGTTCTTTCTTCTTTTGTTAACATTCTAATGCATCACATTAGGATCTTGTTAACATGCAAATAATGATTCACTGGGTCTCAGGTGGGACTCGGGATTATTTTTTTTCATTTCAACAAATTCTCAGGTGGTACAGAATGATGTAGCTTCCATTAGATACTCCATTATATCTTCCATTAGATACTCCTTTATCCTTGAGCTTATGAAATGAGCTTATATTTATTTTTTAAATTATTTATTTATTTTCAGCATTTTCTGTTTCTATCTCTCTTAGACTGTGAGACTTCCCTCTTGATATCACACACAGATTATGGGGTTATAACTACATAACCTAACCCACCTTCCACTTGTGCACTAGATCCCACTTTTTTTCACCTACCCCAGGACACACATAGCTTTATCAATATGTGGTGCTCTGTCATGCATTATTTTGGTTCTTTCTCTGTTTGGCCATTCGCATGAAGGATTTGTACTGACTGTTCCATCCTCCTGATATCTTCCTTTAACAGATGTCTGAATTATTAACTTAAGAAAAAAAGTTTTTAGGTATTTGCTCAAAGCTCAAGTCAGATCCCATATTTAATACTGCTATTTCTACCAAATGCAAACATTCTGATATTTTCACTCGAAAAGTTATATGATGTATATATTAATGGCCTCTGTCTTGGTCCACAGGCATGCAAATCCCATGCAGTAGAGGCATTCATTTTATTCATGCATGTATTTCTAGTGTCTGGATTAGTATTTGCTTTTCAAAAAAGAATAAATTGATGCTGAATAGGTTAAAGCAACATATACCCTTTCACTGTTGTTAAAAGTTATTGCCAAGCACGTAGACCATAAATTAAAACCTTCTATATAAATAGTATTCCAAAGCTGTAAAGATGCCAGATGAATTCAATTCAATATTTATTGTGAGTATGGAATAATTGCTTTCTCTTATTGAGACTCTAGTAAAGTCCTAGACAGTCTTCCTGAAATCTGGATAAATTTCCCCAAATTTATGACTCAATAAAGACACATTCAACCCATATCTTAGAATCTGATCATACAGCAAATATAGCAAAAAAGTCCAGTCATAGTCAGAATCTTCATGATATGGGTCTATGATTTCACCAAAAAACGTATTCCAGTTATTAGAAAATATCAATTTCTATCATTAAAAGCAAAGCAAATTTAATAGCACAAAGAAAAAGATAGAAAGACCTGCTAAATATTGCAGATTACAGCACAAAACTTTCATTTTCATTGGGATTATAAATCTTTATCTCAATCTCAGTAGAAATAGTTGATAATCAGTTTTGATGCATCTTTCCACTAGCAATAGAACAGGACCGATTACTGTCATGGAAACTGAAGTGACAAGTTGAGCATCAGGAATTCTGGCAAGTGCTTTTGGCCAATCTGCTAAAATTCTGCTCCAGGGCACCCCCAGTAGGGTGTCTTTATAATCTGTCCAGCTTGGAAATTGATTGCAATAATGAGGGACAATAACAAAACCTCAGATAAATTTCCTATTCACAAATTCCCTAAACCTAGCCTGTATAATGCAGAATTTTTGCAAGGAATAAGTATGCATGACAATTTGCTAGGTTTTAGTAATTAGTACAGAGTAAATTTTACACAGATATTTATAATTGGAACTGAAATACTCTGAGTCACTTTATCAAAGATTATACCACAATTAGCTTATCATCTGGAAAAAAATTAGTGAAATCAATAGAGTTGATTAAATTTCTTGATAAACTTTTTTAAAACTTCTTGATAAACATGGCTGAAAAGTGCCTGTCTTAAGAATTTGCTAAGTGTATAACATGTGCTACAGGATGCTACGTATTTTTAATGTCAAAATCAATTTCACATCCTCCAATATCATATCTTTTTACCACTTATGTAAAAATTATTAAATAATTTAAATTCAATTAGTCCAATAAATTATTATGTCCTGTGGTCTTTTAACCCATGATGACAGATGTGCTTACTTACTGACTCTTTTTGTGTACAGATGCCATTAAAGGTAACAGTACTTTCAAGGAATCATGAAACTGCTTACCACACATCTATCAAATAATTTCTATTGAAACTAAGTGGCATCATTATCTACTGGATGAGTGTTAACATGTTTAAGAAATAGTAAACAAGTTAGAATTGGATAAATGGATTGCTAAAATAATGTATCAACCTTTGAGGTTTACAAATTATAATGTTTTATAATAAACTATACTAACAATGAAATTGTAGACACAGGACTACTAAAACTAATATGAGGATATTTCAGCTGAATAACTCAATGTCTGAATTAAATTCTTTAGAGCAAAAGATGCAGTGCTTACTTACAGGTAAATAAGTAAATTGGAATAATTAAGTAATTCTATATGGAATGACACAGGTTCAGATTTGCGATATTTACATATAAAGGATACTGCATTTTTGGAAAAAGTTTGGAGATAGTTCTCTCTACATTGACCATTATAGTGACCCAAATGATGAACAACTTTATTCCCAATGTTTTGAACCAATTATTTTCCAGAAGACTTTTTTGTCATCTTACTTGTACATAACAAAAAGCTAGAACAACCTTTGAAGTGGCTCTTGTGCCAGTGTTCCTTTTCAATTGGGAACACATGTGGGAAAGTCTGTTATAAAGCTCAATATTCTTAAGCAAAAAAAAAGTATGGATAAAAACATTTTTTTTTTTTTTGAGTTGGAGTCTCACTCTGTCACTCAGACTGGAGTGCAGTGGCCGCTCCTGGCCACCGCAACCTCCACCGGCGATCCTTCTGCCTCAGCCTTCCAAGTAGCTGGAACTACAGGCATGTGCTACCACGCCCGGCTAGTCTTTTTTATTTATTGTAGAGATGAGGTCTCACCAAGCTACCCAGGCGGGTCTCAAACCCACGACCTCAGGCAATCCGCTCACCCCAGCCTCCCAAAGTGCTGGGATTACAGGCTGAGCCACCAAGCCCAGCCAAAAACAATTTTATAAAAGAAGATTAACATTGTAAAACTCACATTTACTAATATCAATACCTACCTAAAAGCTATACTAATTGATATAAGGTTTTACTGCCATAAATATAAATATATATCAATGAGATATCATTGTGTACGAAGTCCAAATAAACACTCTTACATTTATGGTCATTTCTTTTTACATAGGTGCCAAGAAATTTTAACGAGGAAATTTTAATCTTTTCAACAACTTGTTCTGGAGCCTACATATCAATGAGGAAAGAAAGACGTTGAAACACCACTTTATATCATTCACTAAAGCTAACACTGAATAGATTACAGACTTAAATGTAAGAGCAAAAACTATAAAACTCTTAGAAGAAACCATGGGACAAAATATTCACTGAATTAGGCAACACCAAAATCACAAGCAACAAGAGGCATACAAATACAAAAATGGGACTTAAGAAATTTAATAAAACATTTTATGCTTCAAAGCACACTATCAAAAAATGAAAAGACAATTCACAGAAAGAAGGAAATGAGAAAAAATATTTGCAAACCATATGTCTGAGAAGGGGCCTGTTTATGGCATAAATTAAAAACAATTAACATAATTGAAAAATGAGCAAAACATGTGAAACGTTTTTTTTCCAAAGAAAATATACAAATGGTTAATTAGCACATATAAATATGCTCAAAATAATTGATCATTAGGAAGATCAAAATTATGGTAATATACAACTTCACACCAGTGAGAATGGCTATAGTGAAAGATGGACTGTAACAAGTGATGGTAAGAATGTGGAAAAATTGGAAACCTCAAACATTGCTTGTGAAAATGTACAATGATGCAACTACTTTGAAAAATAGTTTGGTAATTTTTAAAAATTAAAAATAACCATGACGAAGTAGGTATCATCCCTAGGATGCAGGGCTGGTTCAATATTCATAAGACCATAAATGTAAATAAATACATCAACAGATATAAATACATGAATTATATGGATTGGAAGAATTAACATTGTTAACATGTTCATACTACCAGTGGCAATCTACAGATTTAATGCAATAACCATTAAATTACAAACATCATGTTTTTCATACCTGGAAAAGACAATACAGAAATTCATATGGAAACATAAAAGACCACAAATAGCCAAAACAATTCTAAGCAAAAGAAACAAAGCGGAACGTATCACACTTCCAGACTTCACACTCTACTATAAAGCTACAATAATCAAAACAGCCTGGCATTGATAAAAGAACAGGCATATAGACCAATGAAACAGAATAGAGAGTCTGGAAGCAAAACCTGCATTTCTCAATCAACTCATCTTCGACAAAGCCTCCACCAACAACCAACGGGGAGAGGAGAACCTATTCAGTAAATGGTGCTGTAAAAACTGGCTGACCACATGCAGGAGACTGAAACAGGATCCCTACCTATCACCATACACAAAAACCAACTTTAGATGAACCAAAGACCTAAATGTAAAAGCTCAAACTATTAGAATCTTAGAAGAAGATGTAGGAAACACCCTTACGGAAATTGGGCTAGGCAACCAATTGCAAATCAACTCTCCAAAAGTGAGTACAAAAGATAAGCTAGACAGGTGAGACCTCATCAAACTGAAAAACTTCTGCAAAGCAAAAGAAACCATCCAGAAAGTGGAGAGACAGTCAAGGAATGGGGGAAAAAACATATTTGTCAACTGTAAAATGTGTAAAAGGCTTAACATCTAGGTTCTATGAGAAACTCAAAAGTGCTGAAAGACAAAAAACAAAGAACCCTGTTAAAAAATGGGCAAAAGATATGAATAGACACATCTCAGAAGAAAACATATGAGCAGCCAACAGATACATGAAAAATTGCTCAGCCTCACTAATCATCAAAGAATTCCAAACTGAAACTCTCCTGAGATACCACCTAACTCCAGTCAGGATGACCATCATCAATAACTCAAAAAACGCTGGAGAGGACGTGGGGAAAAGGGAACACTACATGGCTGCCGGGAATGTAAACCAGTACAACCTCTGTGGAAAACAGTGTGGCAATTTCTAAAAAGTCTAAAAATCGACCTTCCAATCCTTCCCTAATCCAACTGCCCCACCATCTCCTTCTGGAAATATATCCAGAGGAACAAAAATCACTCTATAACAAAGATGTCTGCACATGCATGTTTATTGCAGCATTATTCACAATAGCAAAAACATGGAATCAACTGTGCTGCCCATCAAAAGTGGACTGGGTGAAGAAAATGTGGTACATTTACACAGTGGAATATTATGCAGCCACAAAGAAATGCAACATTATGAACTTTGCAACAACCTGGATGGAACTAGAGTCTATTATACTCAGTGATTAATCACAGTAGTACCACATCTACTCACTCATAAGTGGACCCTGAACATTTATCATAATATTATAAGAACGAGTTTGGCCATAGTGGGACACTGCCAGCGGAGGGGGGACTCATAACATCAATAAGGGTACCCACATTTTACCTGTATGATAACCACATATGTACCTAACCCCCATTTGTACTCCACATTTTAAAAATAAAATAAAATAATTAAAAATTAAACACTTTTTTAAAAAATTAAAAATATGTATACCCTATGATCCAGCAATTCCAAGGGAACGAAAGCCTACAGCTACACAAAAGTAATACCAAAAAGGGGAAAAAATTCAAATATAATAAACGGATGAATGAGGAAACAAAATGTGATATATCCATAAAATAAGATAATACTTGGCTGGACGAAGACTGAAGTATTGACCCATGTTGCGACATAGATGTGAACTTTGAAAACGTTATGCTAAGTGAAAGAAGTCAATTGCAAAAGGTCACATATTCTATGAATCCACTTACATAAAATATCCAAAAAAGAAAATACATAAAGAGAAAAAGTAGATTAAAGGTTGCCAAGAATTGGGGAAGAGGAGAGTGGGGAATAAGTGCTAATTTGGATGGAGTTTCCTTTGAAATTATCACAGTATTTCAAAATTAGAACTCCATGATGATGTTAAACACTATTGAATTGAATCAAACACAAAATGGGTGAATTTTACGGTATATGAATTCTATATTAGTACATGCTATATATATATAACAAGTTTTTAAAATCTGCTACAATAAATTTTAAAATACGTATGACATGCACTTTCTGTTGCCATAATTTTTATAGATTAAGCCAAATAGGAATGAATTCTTGGGAAGGTACAAAGGAATTAAATTAGTTGAATACACCCAGTAATTCCAAAATTCTTTTTTTTTTTTTTTGAGTTGGAGTCTCACTCTGTCACCCAGACTGGAGTGCAGTGGTCGCTCCTGGCCACCGCAGCCTCAACCTGCTGGGCTCCGGCGATCCTTCCGCCTCAGCCTTCCAAGTAGCTGGAACTACAGGTGCGCGCTACCAAGCCCGGCTAATTTTTTATTTATTGTAGAGATGAGGTCTCGCCAAGTTGCCCACCAAAATTCTTAAAAAATGTTATCTTAAATAATTGCACCACTTGAACATGACATTCTACTGTTTTATCTCTATATGATTAACTTCTAATATCATCTTTAAAAATTGATCAGATAAATGGGCATATTTGCCTTAAAAAGTCTAAAAAGTATTGGCATTGCTTTAAACTGCATTATGTTAAATGGTCTTGTATAATTACTGATGTTTATATGCAAAGCACCCTATTGAGCAATTTACACCAGCTCAGTAATTAATCTCCCCTCCCCATCCCTCCTCTTCTCCCCCCTATTTCTCCCCCGCTTCCCCCTATCATTTCTATCCTCCCCCTTTCCCTTCCCCTCTCTCCCCTCCCCTCTTCTCTTCTTTTCTTTTCTAAATAAATTAAGCCAGTTTCATGACCAGGGGATGTGAAACACTTAACAACCTATAAAGCCAGTGCTTCTTAACTTATGCCATGAGGAACTAATATTGTGCGTTTTTCTTTTTCAGGGTGCCATAGCAACTACAGCATCAAAGCAATGATTTCATGTGGCAAATTAGTAGCTGAGAAAACACTTCAACAATTCATAAGATCCCTTGGGGTGGCAATATTACGAGTGTTTATGTTGTGTCATCTTGATAAGAGACATCTATTCAATTGTATCCAAATTAAAGACAGCTATAGAGAATCCTTTCTTAAGAGTAGAATATTCTCATCAAGATGTGTGACAAAATTTTAAGGGTATTTAATTTGTAACCAGAAACTCACAAGGGTTTTGATATGGATCATTACTCAAACTGACTTAAAATTGCATTAACCTGAGTAATACGCTACTTATTGTGCAGAAAATAGCAATTTTTTTTTTTTTTTTGCTCCTAACCCCAGAGGAAAGCAAAACATTGTCAAATAACATTAATATTAATTTTCAGGACACCAGCACTTGTATTTGATCATCACATGATCTACCTATTTCCCACTTTTCTCTCTGGGTAAATAAATAATGGAGAGCACTAATAAAGAATGAACATTGCCTTTGCTATTTTATCTTTCCTCAATTAACACACAACAGATGTCTGCTTTCAGAAGGAAACATTTTAAGATCACTGGGCTATGTGCCTCTTTGCCTTTGGACATTGGGATAAATTCCAGCACCATGAAATTCAATGAAAGAAATGGAATTGCCAAGAAGTGAATGTCAAGTGTTTCACATGCACTGGTTATGGAGCTGGCTTAATTTACTTAAAAAAGAAAAGTCTCTAATCATACATCATGAAGTACTAGGTTTAATCTCCAAAGAATGTTAGATCTAGGTGTAAAAACCCACTTATTCCTCCTTAGTATTTTAACCAAATGAAAGAAAATCATTAAAAAGGTACATAAATGCAAAGATAACATTGAGACTAAAATTATAGAACTTTCTTAAAGAAATTTAAACATTAAGAACAAGATAATTTAAAATAAACCTACTTGATTTTACCTATTATATCGTGGTTTTTGTAATTCTTTCTCATGGTTTTGTACTCTAGGAATTCAGCCCAGTCATTAAGACACCACCTACCACACCATAGGCCATATACACAGGTGACAATCTACTAGTGAGTCAGAGAAATCTGCCTTCACAAAAGGTGATGAAACTTTCTTAAAACACTAGAAGTGGCAATTTTAAGAAGCACATGACCTTCATTCAAAAAACAAAAATAAAGAAAAAAAATTAGTAACTAGTAGAATATTTAAAAACTGGAATGTGCTCTCAGTTAACTAATTAAAATTAAGACTCAAGCCATAATTAAAATAAAAATTAAATATCCCATAACAGAAAAAGAAATGAGATAATATTAAAATAAATTTATGAAACTAACTAGAAGAGGAAAAAAGTGTCCAAAGGGTATTTTGTGAATAACCAGACTATGAGAAAAAATAAAGTAAGATATACACACTATGTGAAGATGAAACAACAGTCTTTTATGATGGGATTACAAATAAAAGGTTGAATGCTTAATTTCCCACTAAGAAAATGGAGGGCATTATAATCTAAATTTAATTCTTTTGTAATTTAGAAAAGCACTCTTAAGTTTCTAAAAAGGACCATAAAGATTAGAAGGACAATATGTGGTAACAGGAAGAAATGTTTATTTTTTCCTACAATACAAACAAACTTCTAGATTACAATTTCTAAAATGACAAAAATACACACAGGGAAATTATTTTATCCTAAGACCTCTCCTTTTTTAATGAAGCCCTTTGGGTCATGAGCACCCAAATGCATTTGTATAGATTTATTTCCTAGTATAGAAAATAAAATAAAACAAACTAAATTTTTCTTTTGTGGAATTAAATTCAAATAGAGTATCTTATAATAATAAAATAACCATATATTTCAAGAAAAAATATATACTGACTTATGTATAAATGTTTATCTATATAACCTGGATCTTAAGTTATTGACCATATTCTTTTTTTTTAACCATAAAGATTTGGGTTACAATTCAGGATTAGGTATACAAACATTGATTATGCAGGTACCCTTGCTGATGAGGTATGCCCCTCCTCCCTAGCAGTTTCCCTCAACTGCCAATCCCACCCCCCTCCCCCTGACAGTTTCCCATTACTCTCAAATGCTTTCTTATAGTATTATAATTGTTAAAGGTCTGCTTATGAATGAGAATCATATTCTTAAGGAAGTTCAAAAAAGCAGACAAGATTCCCAAAGTGCCGTGTTTCAAAAAAAAAATTTCTAAAATAGAAACACCTTATTATTTGTTGAATTATATTTATGCTTCTGTGTTCTAAACTTTCTGTATCTGTCAACTATAGATTTGGTTATATTGCAATTGGGCCAATCACCATATCTTTCCAGATATTCCTCCACCAAGAAACTTTGATTCTTCTTTAATTTTGATGACTATTATCTAAACTAATTAGCATTTATATCAGTAGCTGAATTGTTGAATATCAGAAAAAAATTAGCTGGCACATTAAGACAAGTTTATACAGCATAGTAATATATTCAAATATTTTATTTTACATATTTTCTAGTTAAAGTAAATTTATGATCATTTTAAGTTTTTGCTATTGTCAATGTTAGGCTATTTTAAATAACAGTAATAAAGAGTAATTGGAAATATAGTTGCAATATACAAGATGCATGCAGTATAGAGAGGTAAAGGGAACTTTTCTTTCATAAATAGTAAACAGAATAAAGCAGGTACATGTTTGATTTGATTTAACTGTAACACCACTTTCGTAATAGCATTAGTTATATTTCAAAAATCAAAGGAAACTCAGTAGTTATGGTAAGATAACTGATATTGAAAACAAGAGTTAAAATATTTATATATAGAAACTGATGATAAAATAGTAAGCTTTCTTTCAGCAGAGTATTTTTCAAAATATTTCTTTGTTCCCTTCTTCTTCGAACCCAGTCACTGCCTATGATCTGAATCCCTGGAACCAACTGTAAAAAATTTTACCTAACTTTGTTTTTTTGTACTATCAATACAGAGTCAATAGAGTGTTTTTAGAAAGGGGGAAAAAAAAAAAGCAAACTTAAAGTGATTATTAAAGGTACTTTTGACCGTGTGAACCTCCAGAAATATTTTCTGAAACCTCCAGAGTTCAGGACTGCTTGGTTTAGGGAATGTTTTTCCAGTGGGGTATATCTCTTTGGAAGAGCTCATAACATGATTGCATTTACTTTGCATTTGGATAAAAGTTTCTTGAATCAGTATAAAAAATATTCTCACATATCACTACATACCTCCTTGGGTATAGTTTATGTATACTATAGCACCTTTCCCAAACTTATCCAACCTGATGAAGAATAAAAACCTGTTATCTTTAGTTTGCTGTACGGTAATACGTGCTTTAAATGACACCAGTTTGGCATACCACTGTCCCATATATCTAAAACTACTTGTAAATACTTTTTGCGATTTCTTCCACTAATTCTGACACATTTGGCCTGCTGATAAAGAACTTTGGATAGATGAATGCATTAAAAAATCATACATGCCTATAAATGCATATATAAATTAATGAAGTAGAAAAATTCCTGGAACAATTCCTCAGTACTATTAGGGTTTGAACTGGGTAATTACTGCTTTCTTGAAAACATGATATTTTGCTCTTCACACTTAACAATCAAGTGACCACATTCCATGCAAAGAGACAAATGTGAAACTTTTGGTGTCTGGATAGTGAGATAAACATCACATGTATTTTTGGAGCTTCAATTTTCCTCAAATTTGAGGAAATGCAAACTTATGTTACTATTAACATCTTAAAATATTTTATATTAAAGTGACCATGTATATTTTATATAATAGAATGTAAATCCTAGTTTTTTAAAAAAACTGCATACCAAGAAATTATTATACTAGCTAAGGATGACAACTCAAAATGTTCTGGACTACTTGTTTACTCTTCTTTGTTACTCAGAGAACTTTATAAGACAATCCTATTTATTATATATAATGCAATTATATTTCCCAATTTGAATATTTGTGGGGTTTTTTTGGTCAAAGAAGATCATATTCTTCAAAGCAACAATATACTAAAAGTATTTTTTAAACTTTAGTACTTAAAAGGAAACACTTTTTGGTAGTATAGATATTGAATTTAAATGCTATAACACTAGAGATGGTTAATTGACTACAAACACAATAGACTTTTAGCTTGTAATAATTTTAAGAGGATAAAAACAATTTTTAGGGGGATTTATATAATTTATTTTCTAGAGCAGTTTTAGTTTTCCAGAAAAGTTGAAAGTAAAGAGTCTCATGTACCCCCTTTGGTCCCCACATCCCCATTTGTTTTTCACATTGTTAATATCTCTCACTAGTTAAAAAAAAAAAAAAGACAAAAGATAATGGTGTCTTGAGCAAGGCTGGTGATAAGAAATCATATTTGTGATATACTCGTATTAGAAGTATGAGTATAAGGCTTAAAGAATGTAAGTGTTAATTTAACATGGATTGACAAAGCTAGAAGAGCAGATTTAAAGAGTTTGGAAGTTATCAGCATATGGATGGCATCTAATACCACAGGCTTAAATATGTACCTTCAGAGTAAGTGTAGGTAGGCATAGAGTAGGTGAAAGGATAACTTTAGGGACACTCACACATGTAGGATTGAAAATGAATAAAATGTACAAGATTGAGATCAACTAGTATGGCAGAAGGTAGAACTTAAGAAGAACTAATTTTCTAGAAGCCCTTGGCAACTAATTATTTTAAAAATGGAACTGACTTATTCTATCAAATTATTATGATGATTTGAAAATTATTAAGATCAATAATGAACCACTATCTTTAAACATATGGAGGGCATCTGTGAGCTTGACAACTTTTTCTTTGGTAAAGAGGTGGTGATCAGAATTCCATAAGTGTGACTAGAGAGAATGAAGGAAGAAGTAAAATAAGAAGTAAATACACACTTTTTCAAGGACTTTCCTGTAGATGGAGGTGGTAAAATATTTTAGAGTAGTTGCAGTGAGATGTGTGTTTAAAGAAAGCTGGCTTATATTTAAAGATTATATACATACACACATATGATCTTTAAATATGTATATATGTACATATGTGTGTTTATATCCATGCATCTCTCCATATCTATCTATATATATCTGTATCTATATCAATATATCTTTTAGTGAAAGTGGATAGGACTTTGTGCCCAAGTACAGGGTCTGACCCCAGAAAGGAGCTCAGAAATGTCAATCATAGCATTAGCAATGTAGGCGAAATGTAACAGTTCCAACTGATCTAGATAGCTTGTTTGTGATAGTGGAAGTGTGTGATGAATATTTCATACTCTGCATTCCTGTTCATTTTTATTTCTCAGTAAAATTAGAGGGCAGATAGATCCTCAGGTGAGAATATAGAGGAGTAAGGAAGAATTACAGATTTGAGGGGAGAGGAATTGAAATCATCATTTAAAAGACTTCAGGCTGGAGCACTAAGAAGCCACTTGAAATGAATGGTCATGAATTCAAGCAAGTCTTGTCACCATGGGTCTGTTTTTTCTATTGCCACATGCAGCTGCAGCTGAAGCCAAAGACTGCATTTAACTAGAGCTGGAGTCTTACAAGTGAGACTCTGCAGAGGGTTTGGGGGCAGGAGATTGAAGAATATGCAATGAAGTGCTTATAATATTAAACCACCATATTTATAATGCATACGGAGTTAAATTATATATGGAAATGGTTACATAACAGTTAAAATATGGTAGCATTGATCAATTATATGCCCTAGTGGTTTAAAGTTGTCTTGTACTTTGGGTACTAAAGGGAGTAAGCATATCTTGTTTAAGATATGATAGTATTCTTGATTTGAGACCTTAGAGCAATTGATAAAGACAATATCTACAGTATGACCTTGGGACTCAGTTGCCATGGTAAAATGAAGGACCAGAAAATGGAGGAGAAGAACTTCAGAGCCGAGATTAGAGAATGCTGAGTGTTGTCTTTTTGGATATTGAAATCACCAACTACTCGGGATGGTTAATGGGAGTGGCAATAAACTAGGTGCGAAAATTTCAAGGAGATATGGAGATTGGCCAGAACTGTGTGAATGGCAGTTATGAGGAGGGAAGAGCAGTGAATGCTGTACAAACAAGATGTGTATATGTGTGTGGGTGGGGGGCAAAGGCCATTACCTCTTGGTCCAGGGCACACTGGGGAAAAGATGGTTATTACATCAAAGGTGGATACCATCCACATCACTGTCTTGCCTACAAAACTTCCATTGTTTACTATTCCTTCTAAACAGCGTTTAAATTCCCTAACATGACTTTCTTGGCCTTGTGTTTTTGCCCTGAGTTCTTTTTTCACAATCTGATATTCGGCACTCCCTTCTTGAAACTTACCAATCTCCCATTCATCTTTTATGCCTCACAGAGGTTCTTTCTTCTCCTCCCTTTATTCGCCCTTGCCCTGGCTAAAAGCTAACTCCCATTTATCCATAAATTATCAATTTCTTCTAAGTTTTGTAGCATTTGCTCCAAGAAGCTTTCTGACAAGACTAAGCAGGTTTTCCTTACTTGCCTCAATATGATACTACACCAACTTCAGGATCATTGCTTTTTAAATTGTCTTTTACTCAGATGGATTGTAAGTTGTGTGAAGTCAGAGACCATACATTCATTCAATACATACCTAAGTATTTACTAAGTAGCAGTCACTGTTCTTGGTATTTTTGTATTATTATTATATCATCATTGCCTAATTAAAGACCTGGGACACAATAAAAGCTCAGGACATTATACTTTCTCACTCAGAATTTCACAGGGATGCTGAATGACTACAATTGACTTATTGTTATTTTACTTAGTGGTCACAGGTTAAAGGATTACTCATAGCAATATAATATGTATGCACCGTTCAAGGAGAAAGCAGTTCTGTATATATGACTATGAAATAGTTTTAATATGGAGTAATTTTAGTTTGCCTAAAAAAGATAACTTTCTCTGTCAATATATCAATATTCTAAAATTTCACTGATGTCATAATGCATAAAACTGAACATTAAACAAGATTTTCAACAAAATGTCAGAACTTTAAAGGGAAAATATTAATATAACAAATGATTTGCACCTGGACTTAGCATACAAATCCATCAAAATGGATATTGTCTGTTGCATATGGAAAATCTCATTTCTAAAAGTACACATGTTGACATGATACAAATTGAGTGAGTAAAAAAGGAAACATATGTGTTGATTTTATGCCAATCAAGAAAACTGGAAAATATGCTTTATATTTGTTTTATATTAGAAAAGCCATCTTAACAAAGTCAAGAAGCAGAGTTTCCATAGGATCGTGAAAGTGAAAATCACCCCCTGAGCTCATTTAAACCATCACCTTGCCTCAAGTAATAGGTCCTACAGTGTACAAGGTACAATATTCGTAAAGATCTTGTGAGGCTTGTTTAACATCTGTGAGCGAACATTACACAGCAGACATCTGTGGAAAACTTGACGCCTTTTAAATCTTAGCCAAAATGGGTTTAATTATATTAGCTCTGAATAATAGTGTCAAATAGTGCTAGAAGTGAAAGCTAAGCCCCATTTAATTCTACTCCTTCAATCTGTGATTGTGGAGGCTAGGAACAAAAAGACTGAGTCATCTTTTTCAACATTACCTCACAAGCTGGGTGGAATCCCCTAGGCCTCCTTTCCATATCTTCCCTTCTTTGCTTGTATGCACTATACATTTGAATGTTTAACTATTTCTGTAAATGTATTCTCCTTTTCTGGAAGCTCTTGGAAAATTGGGACTGGTAATATTTTCTTTGCTGAATACAAAGGGAACAAAAGAACAGATAAACACACAGCAGAACAAAATAAACATAGAATAATTCTTTGAGGTCCACAGGGTGACTTCAGTGACCTTAACTCATTCTCCTGACTCCTTCTTCTTCCACTTCCAGAATTATTTGTATCTCTGTATCTATTCTTTGGGGCTTTTCCTGACTTTAGTGAGGATGATTTTAAGGAGTCCAGGCTCAACATTCTGGGACTTCTGTTGATCATCTGTGTGTATGCTGAGCCTCTGAATGCAGTATTCTTCATTCTAGGATTGAAACATCATCATGTCTCCCAATCTTAAGAGGAGATTCCCCTCTTGATACACTTGCTGAATACTTTAGTTCCTTTCTACCTGAAACCCTGATTGAAACAACTTTCCTCCTCAGAATGAGTTCTAACTTAGAACCTCATTAAATAACTGTCAGAAGGCTTTATAATGTATATATGATATATAGTGTATGATATAAGGCATACACGATACAAAGATAAAAGGTATATGAAGGATTGCACTACTTGCTCTTGGATTATCCAGGATCATGCTTAGAATGTTCACTTTGTAGTTCTCTCTTGTATACTGCCTCCTAAAATTGTTTCTATCTAGTTTGACAAGCTAGCTCCTGTTGAACTCCATCCAAACATGCAAAGCTAGTCCTGGATCTCAACCTTCTTACTCATCTCTGTTCTTCTGTGGATAGAGTAGTGTCCAGTTTTGTTTTGAAATATGATTATCACTTCTGGAATACGCAAGAAGTCTGACATTCAGTGCACTAATTTAACTCTGTCACTGTGGGTATGGAGAAAAGGGGATGTTTCTACATTGTTGCTGGGAGTGTAAACTAGTCCAACCTCTATGGAAAATAGTGTGGTGACATCTAAAGGAACTAGAAATTGACCTTCAATTTCTTCAAATGTACAATGTACACAAGCAAAGGAGGAAAAGTATGGGAAAGAGTTCTGGAGAAATCCCACCTAGCTTGTGAGGTAATGTTGGAAAAATGGCTCCGTTTTTCTATTCTTAGACTCCACAATCACGAATTGAGCGAATAGGTTTAAATGAGGCTCAGTTATCACTTTTAGCACTATTTAACACTATTATTCAGAGCTAATGTAATTGAACCCATTTTGGCCAAGATTTAAAAGTTTTCAAGTTTTCCACAGGTGTCTTCTGTTTAATGTCCCCTCATAGATGTTAATTCAGCAATTCCCCTTCTGGGAATACACCCATAGGATCACAAATAGTTCTACAAAAAAGACACCTGCACCTGCAGGTTTATTGCACTATTCACAACAGCAAAAACATAGAACCAACTCTTATAACCATTGAAAGTAGACTGGATAAGGAAATTGTGGTACATGAGTCATAAAGATGGACACATCATGAACTTCTCAGCAAATGAGATGGAATTAGAGACAAACATTCTTAGTGCCCTATCACAGAAAGAAAGAGCCAAATACCACATGCTCTCACTCATAAGTGGGACCTAAACATTAATCACAAAAGCACAAGGAAAAAACCGGCAGTCATGGGACACTGCCAAGGGGACTGGGGTGAAGGGGTAGGGTTGGGGGGACATGTAACAACACAAAGCATACCTGATCCTAAACCAGGGATACGGAGGCGAAGTTGGAGACCCAAACTACACCTGCATGTACATTACTTATGTACCTAATTCTGACTTGTAACCCCATACCTTTATAATAAAATAAAGTACAAAAAAAAAAAGGAAAATGGAAAAGAGGTTTCCTAAGATCAAATGTGCTATTACTAAGTTGTGATAGAAACATATTTTTCTCTTACCTAAGCTATTTAGGTTCTTGAAACAACAACAAAAAATCATATTTTTAGGTTCGTTTTGTTATCTATAACTTTCACCGAAAGTAAAATAAGATCTTCTGGTTAAAGTAATACATTGTGCGGGTTTAGTAAACCTTAATGGCATTGAAGATACATATCCACAGCAATTTTCTTTCTTGGATTAATAAAGGTTCCAAAGTCTCTCATGCCAACTTGCCTGTAAGCTCTGCATCAAGTTACTCCAATTCTATTTTCTACAGAACCATATCGGTCCCTTTCCTTTCCAAAGTAGTCTTTTGTTCTGGTTTTAAGATTTCTGCCAATGTCTTTGTCTAATTCTATTCTGTTCTTTTTTTTTTTAAAGAAAATTAATGTTCATATGATATTCTGACAATTATATTAATCTACTCTAAATTGCTAGTCATTTTTCTTTCACTTATCACAGTGCTAGAATTTTTCTTTATATGTCAATACTTCTTTTCTATACAAGCCAGATTACCTATTGACTTCAGTGGTAGATTTTTAAAAGAATGAAATAGCATTTTAAACTTAAAGAGCAATTTTAATATATTTATTTCCTTGGCAACTTACATAAATACAACAAAACCACCTTTTCCATGACAATTTGATGTGATTATGTAAGTGGTTTAAAAGAATGTTAATCTTTTCAATATATAGTATACAAAAATAGTCACATAAACCTATATAATAACTATATGATGCTTATACAATACTTCAAAAATGTTAATTCTGCTTTTCTTAAAATTATCAGTATTTGTGATAATAGGAAAAATTCTTATAAATTTCTACTGTAGAAAACATACATTGCATGCTTGTAATCACTATTCTTTTATCTTTATTTAAACATAATTAGTACAATTTGTACATATATTAAAATATAAAATTAGGTGTGTTTATCTTAAATAAAGAAGCATATTCATTTTCCCTCCACGGAAATAAAAAAACAGATCTTATATTTAAATAGTTCTTGATAATTTGTGTTAATAATAGTCTTATATTTAGAATTACTAATTGTAAAATTCATCAAAGTACAGAGTTTTAAATATGTCTAATTGTATGTAATTTGTATTTTATCATATAGTATTTCAACAACAGTAGACCGCACGATGAAATACTTATAGATCTGTCATATATATATTCAAATTTCAAATATTCTCATTTTTATCATAGCATAACAGAGAAATAGCTCATCTAAGAATTTCATAGCCTTAGAGCTCTCAGTGTTTAAATATAAGTAGTAATTCTTATTTAGACATTACCAGATTGAGCAGCCCCCAAAAATGATTTCACTTTCCACTTTAGTCAGGTAACCAAAATGTCTTGTAATAAAATGACGTTTCTAGCAGATCTTCAAAAAAGACAATCTCATATATAACTGGTGTAACTAGTAATAGTAATATAATTTTAATTTTAGAAAGTTAGAAACTAAAGATATAAGTTCACCCTTAATATTTGTTTTCTTTTGGATATAACTTTAATACCCAAGAGATGTCATTATTTCCCATTATGATATATTTTGTATAGAAAGACTTCAAGAAAGAATTTCACTTACTTCCCTAAACATAATAAAATAGCTCCTGCTTTATTCCTCACCAGAACATTATTTCAAATAGTTGCTGCTAAAATCTATTCTTAATTTTGCATAAAGGGAACATTCTGATTAAAGCAAAAAGTGTTAAAATGACTCATTAGGAATTTGAAACAGCAGTCTTTTATGAAACATGCTGGTAATACAACATGGAAAGAAAGATTTTAAATAAAACTCATCATCTTTAAATTTTCATTTGCAAAAAAAGTAGTTGTATTCACAGTGTTATCACAGTGTAAAAAATATGATAATATATGTAAACAGAAGATATGTTTTTAACATCTATTTCAACACCAGGATTGGTATCCTAGCTTCTCCTCTCCCATCTGTGACTATGATGATATCATTTTCTTACAAACACTTGAAGTTTCTGTAATTACAGTACCTAACTTCAAAGCTGTGATAAGGCTTATGCAAAACCATAATACAATTATATGAATATTTATATTAATATATTACTATAATAATAGCCAGCATTTATAGTGTTATAATGAAGATTAACTATTATGGCATAGTATAACATTATTTTATGTTAAATACTGGAATGTTAAATACTGCTACATAATGTAAGATTACATTAAACACTCTATATTAAATGTTGAACATTCTATCCAAGACCTAGTTAAATCAATTATGTATAATTTTTCACATTTTAAGATATAATGTTTCTATACTTCCATAAAAGGTCTCATTAACTCAACTACACAATTTCAATGGTTAACGTTATATAATCTCACACATTATTCTTCATTTTACAATTATTCTGCATTTTACAAATAAGAAAATTGTAGCTCATTGAGTCTAAATGGCTAAGCCCAGTATCACATAACTAGTAATCTGTTTGAATTTGCTTCCAGATCTTAGTTTTTTTTATCTTACTCAATATACTATACATTGTGTCAAAATTTCAGAAGCCAGATTGAGTATATCTGCCCATTCTAACATTGTTCAATTATAGTCACGTATCCAAAATATATTACTTTTTTTAAAGCTCTGATATTTTATGTTTTTCACTAAACACAGATTTTAGGATTCTTTGGCATTGTGGTTGTTATGTAATTGATTGTAGAGATGAGTACTTCATAAAACCCACCTACCAGATTGTATCTCTCTGCTCTCTTAGTGACTGATGGCCCACCTACCTCCATTGTTTGCCCCCGAGACAAAGTTGCAACAAATACTTTGTACATTTTTCTTTCATGAAGATGTGTAAAAATTTCCTTGAGATGGAACCAGAAACAAGGTTAACATAAATTAAAATAGATACACAAAACAAAGGACATATTTTACAAAACACGTTTGTACAAAAATAAATACACAAAAACCACATTTAAATGACTGCACATGGATGAGACGAATGGGAGTGGAATATGAGGATAAAACATGTACATAAATGAATGAATGATCTATTTTCATAGAACAATGAATGTGCCAGAAATAACTTGTTAGTGTGACATGATTCATTCAACCCTAGGCACCAGAGCACCACAAAGAGAAAAAGAACAGAAAAAGAAAAAAAGAAAGGAAGGAAGGAAGGAAGGAGAGAAGGAAGGAAGGAAGGAAGCAAGGGAGGGAGGAAGATTGTTCTTTTCTGTGTGACTGCCATTTTTCTCTGATATGATGAGGTCTATGCCACTTTCATCATTTCTTGTTCCCATTCATAAATGAATGAAAAATCATAAGGTTAAATGAGGAGAGAGAAGAAAGTATCAGAGGCTGTTTAAAAGACAAATTGCAACGTGTGTGTGTGTGTATATATATATACACTAAAGTTTACAACATGATGGTCTAATAAATGTTGCCTAGAGTTTTGGGGGGAAGAAAACCTAACAAAACATGGTCTAGGTTTTTTCCATATAACCTGCCCACCTTGATTTTACTCAACCTCTTATCTCAGGTTACATTTTCTACTCATATACAACTGAAGAAAACTTTAGCTGGAATATTGCATGCACGATGGGTTTGGATTTTTGTCAAATTATGAAGGGAAGCATAAGTATTAGACCATGAAGGTGATTGTGAAGCGAGAGCAAGAATAAAATAAATGATTGCAAAACATGGTAACCTTCAAATTATCCGTTGAAAGAGGAATAAAATGATTGGAATGACTCAGATTAAAAGTAAATGAAATGCGGGTTGTTGGACTTCTGTTCACGTTGTTCTTTTGCTTATGATGGTAATATTTTAGACAGCCCTTCTCAGTGTGGGCTCTGTTAGAGGCACAGGCTGTTCAGAGCCCTGCCCATTCACTTCAGTTGGAGTGTCAGACAATAAATCACTAAAAAGAATAATTACAAATGGCCCTTAAGTATTTGAAGAACAAGAAAGACAAAGAATTTTCTTTTTTTTTTCTGCATCCTGTGAATACCACCATTTTGACATTTATTTTGTTGCATTCAACTTTATATATTTTTATTAAATATTCCTCACTACATTAGAATCTTCTTGGGAGGAAATCACGCATATCCAAGCATCTAACATAGAGGTTAGGAAGTAATGAATATTAAACTAGCTGGGTTAGTTTTTACAGTTCAATTCAGCTTGTGGGTCTGTGGTGATTTCATTTGAAACTGTCACTGTCTATGTCCCCATGTGAACCTGTAGTTGGCCTCTTTATTTTATTTTATTTTTTTTACCTTTTCTTTTCAATTTTACCTGAAACACTTACCATAGCTTTTTCATAGATTAATGTAAATTTTAGTCTACCACTATTCTCACAATCTTACAATCTGCAGGGTGTACATTAATGAGATTTTACTGAACTAGATTTAAGGTGAGAAAAGAATGTCTATGTCCTTCCAAATAAAGACTTGTTTAATAATTGGATATTAAGTTAGATAATCAGTGCTCTGTTGGTTTAAACCAAGTGTCTCTCGCACTCATCATTGTGGATGATATGAGATTTGAGAAAATTCACCTTTTTGACACTAGAAGGCATTAAAATGTAAAGCCAGAATTAGCTAAGCTGTAATAATAAGGTGGAAATTGCTAACTGTAAAACCACAACATTACATTTAGCAAAAACACTAAAGCTTTACATGTGAAGTGATGGGTCTTAATAGTATCTTGTTCTTATGCTTTTCATCTGTTCAAGTGATTTTTCATCTTTTGAATTTTGTTCAAATCTAGAAGACTTACTATAAGTCGGTATATTACAATGTTAATAGGTACAGACCATAATAAGAACCTTTTTTCAGCAGTAAGTCATTTTATTTATATTTTACTGGTACAATACTTTGTCACAAAGTTATGTGTTCATGGGGGTACCACAGTTATGAATCTGAGTCTCAATGTGAAAATCTTTTTTCATTACACTGGTGGTTCTAATATATGGCTATATGCTAGACTCGTATGGGAAACTTTTTAAAGACACCCATGGACAAGTCCCACCCATAATAATTGAATCCAATTTTTTGGAGATGAGACTTGAGTATTATTATTTTTTGAATCGTTGTTCATTTTTTCTTTTTTTATATTTTATTTTAAAGATGTGGAGTAAAATTCAGGATTAGGTATACTGGTGAGCATCATACAGGTAAAGTTTGGGCCTCCCTTTAGTCCCCACTTTGCCTGGTTTGAGATCAGGTGCCCTTATTGATGTTGTGTCCTCACCTCCACCCTGGCAGTGTCCCGCTACTGCCAACCCCTTTTTCATAGTATTATGGTAAATGTTCAGAGTTTGCTTATGAGTGATAACATATGGTACTCTGTTCTTTGTTACTGTGACAGATCACTGAATATTATAGACTCTAAATCCATCCACGTTGCTGCAAAATCCATGTTTGTCCTTCTTTATGGCTGCATAATATTCTATTATGTATATGTACCATCTTTTTTTTTTTTTTTATCCAGTCCGGTTTCGATGGGCAGCACAATTAGTCTCATGTTTTTGCTACTGTGAATGGTGCTGCAATAAATATGCATGTGCAGATATCTTTTATGTAGAATGCCTTGAGTTCCTCTGGGTGTATTCTCAGTAGGGGAAATGCTGGGTCATATGGAAGGTCAATTTCTAGTTGTTTTTGTTTTTGTTTTTTTGAGTCGAAGTCTCACTCTATCACCCAGGCTGGAATGCAGTGGCACGCTCACAGCCACCACAAACTCGACCTGCTGGGCTTAGGTGATCCTTCCACCTCAGTCTTCCAAGTAGCTGGAACCACAGAGGCACACCACCATACCCAGCTAATTTTTATGATTTACTGTAGAGATGAAGTTTCACCAAGTTATCAAGGTTAGTCTCAAATCCTCGGGCTCAGGCAATCCTCTCACCTCGGCCTCCCAAAATGCTGGGATTACAGACTGAGCCACCGCACCTGGTCAATTTCTAGTTTTTTTTTAGAAATTGCCACACTGTTTTCCATAAAGGTTGAACTAGTTTGTATTCCCACCCGCAGTGTAGAAGCGTGACTTTTCTCCATATCCTCGCCAGCATCTGGTGTTGTTTGTTTTATTAATGATGGCCGTTCTTACTGGGGTTAAGTGGTACCTCAATGTGGTTTTGGTTTGCATTTTTCTGATGATTAGTGAGGCTGAACACATTTTCATGTGTCTGTTGACTGTCCATATATCTTCTTTTGAGAAGTGTCTATTCAAGTCTTTTGCCCACTGTTTAATGGGACTGGTTGTTTTAGTTTTTGTTTTTTTTCCTTTCAACACTTTTTGAGTTTCTTATAGATCCTGGATGTTAGGCCTTTGTCAGATATACAGTTGGCAAATATATTTTCCCATTCTGTAGAGTGTCTCCCCACACTCTTGATGGTTTCTTTTGCTTTGCAGAAACTTTTCAATTTAATGAAATCCCACTTGTCTATCTTATCTCTTATGGCCCGGGCTTTTGGGGTTTTGATCAGGAATTGGTTGCCTACTCAATTTCCATAAGAGTGTCATCTGCGTTTTGTAAGATTCTTACAGTTTGAGGTTTTACTTTTAGGTCTGTGATCCATTTAGATTTAATTTTTGTGTACTGTGATAGATAGGTTTCAAAGTGATACTATAATGCAGCCAGGTTTGAAAATTATTATATTAGACTTTAATCTTTACACCAGGAATATGTTTTATTTATCTCTATTTTCTTGCACCAGAAATGTACTAAGCACCTAGCTCAATAAATCTTAGTTTAATGAAGAAAACAATTAATTACATAAAACATGAACGTCATCTTAAAGTTAGGTGATTCTTCTTCCCTCTCCTTACCATAAAACTTTTGTTTTTAATTACTATATGTTAACTCTCATCCTATACAGCTTTGTCTGTAAATTATAAGCATCTGGCAGATGGGAAATTGTTCGCTCTTGATTTATAAGTGTTTTAACACAGAATAATTCAATCAATATTTTGAGCACCTTATTTATAAAAGTATATATTTTTACTCAAGTGTACACAGAGAGATCAGTAAAAGGTAAGTAGACTCTTCACTAAGGGAAAAGATTTCAGTAAAAATGCAATCAATGTGATACATCACTAACAGAATGAAAAATTTAAAAAATACATGATAATTTCAATAGATGCAGAAAAAGACTTTGGCAAAGTTCAATTCCCATTCATGATAATGACTCTAAAATAAATAGGTATAAAAGAAACTTACCCCAGTACAATAAAGGCTATATATGGGAAGCTCACAACTAGCATCATAATCAATAGAGAAAACTTGAAAAGATTTTCTTCTAAGTTCTTGTGCCAGACAAGATATACAATGGTGATAGTTTACTATTTCTACTTAACATAGCACTGAAAGTTTTAGCTAGAGAAATTAGGCAAAAGAAAGAAATGAGAGACAACTAAATTGGAAAAGAAGAAGTAAATTTATGTGTTTTTAGATGACGTAATCCAATATGTAGAAAATTCTAATGACACCATCAAAAACTTGTTAGAGGTGTTACTGGTGGTAGGAATGTAAACTAGCACAATCTCTATGGAAAACAGTCTGGCAATTCCTAAAAGTTCTAAAAATCTACCTTCCATACAACCCTGCAATCCTCCTACTGGGAATATACCCAGAGGAACTCAAATCACTCTATGAAAAAGGTAACTTCACACGCACGTTCATTTCAGCATTACTCACAATAGCAAAAACATGGAACCAACCATGTTGCCCATCAAAAGAAGACTGGATTTTAACAAAATGTGATACATACACACAGATGGAATATTATGCAGCCATAAAGAAGGACAAACATATGAATTTCACAGCAACTTGGATGGACTTAGAGTCTATAATACTGAATGACCTATCACAGAAACAAAGAACGGAGTACCACATGTTCTCACTCATATTGAATTTTGCACAGTTATCATAATACTATAAGAATGGAATGGCATTAGTGGGAAACTTCAGGGTGGAGGCCAGGATTGGCAGTAGTGGGAAACTACCAGGGGAGGGATGGGCACACATCATCAATAAGGGTACCTGCATAATTAACTTCTGTATACCTAACCCTGGATTAGACCCCACATCTTTAAAATTAAAAAACAGAAAACTTGTTAGAACTTATAAATTAATTCAGTAAAATTGCAGGATACAAAATCAATATACAAAGAAATAGTAATGTTTATTTGCTCAAACAATAAGTTATCTGAAAAGAAGTTGAGAAAACAATTCAATTTGCAATAACATCAAAAATAATAATATATTTAGGAATAAATCTAACCAATAAGGTGAAAGACCTATACACAGAAAACTATAAGACATTGTTAAAAAGAAGTTTAAGAACAGACAAATAAATTGAAGAATATCCCTTGTTCATTGATTGGAATAATTAATGATAATTAAATGTCCATACTACCCAATGCTATCTACAGATTCACAATCCAGATCAACATTCTAATGACATTGTGTCATATAAATATTTTAAAAATTCTAAAATTTTTGTGGAACCATAAAAATCTGAATAGTCAAAGTAACCTTAAAAACAAGAGTAAAGTTGGAGGCATCATACTTCCTGATTTCAAATTATATTAAATATCTATTCATTAAAATGCTAGGGTATTGGCATGAAAGCTCCATAGACCAATGGAATGCAATAGAGAGTCCAGAAGTAAACCTATGTATATATGGTCATTTAATTTTCTACAAGGGCACCAAGAATACACAATAGAGAAATGATAGTTCCTTTAATAAAGGACTGTTGTGAGAACTGTATATCTCTATGCGCAAAGATAAAAATTGAATACTCTTTTTGAACCATATACAAAAGTCACCTTAAAATTTATTAGACTTAGAAATAAGATCTGAGACCATAAAGCTGCTGGAAGAAAACATAGGGAAAAAACTCCTTGACATTAGTCTTGGCAATACATTTTTGGATAAGACATTCAAAGCAAGAAAAGCAAAAATAAACAAATTGAAACTATATTAAACTAATAAACTTCTGCACAGCAAAGAAAACAGTAAACAAAATGAAAATGCAAACTATGGATTGAGAGAAAATATTTTCAAGTCATGTAGCTGATAAGGGGCTAATATTCAAAGTATATTTTAAAATTCATACAATTCAATAGCCAAAAATAATAATAACTTGGTTTAAAAATGGACAAATGATCTGAATAGACATTTTTCCAAACAACACAAATAGTCAGCATCTATATGAAAAGGTGCTCAGCATCACTAATTATCAGGGAAATTCAAATGAAAACCACATGATGGCACCTCACATCTTTCAGGGTGGCCATTATCAAAAAGATAAGAAATAATAAGTGTTTCTAAGGATTTTTAAAAAAGGAAACTCTGTTCTACTATCATTGAGATTGTAAATTGGTGCACCCATGATTGTGAAATTCACACAAACACACACACACACACACACACACACACACACACACACACAATCTGCACTCTATGTTCTTTGCAGCACTTACAACATTTGACATATGGAAACAACCTAAGTGTTCATCATTGAATAAATACATAAAGAAATTGATATACACACACGATGCAATATTATTTAGTCTTAGAAAAGAATGAAATACTGCCATGTGCCACTACATGAATGAACCTGGAGCACATTATGCCAAGTGAAACGAGCCAGATACAGAAAGATAAATACTGAGTTTTCTTGTTTATATATGGATTCTAAAAATGTTGAATTCATAGGGGTAGAGAGTAGAATGGTGGTTATGAGGGAAAAGGGCAGGTGGGGAATGAAGAGATGTTAGTGAAAGGGTACGAAGTTTCATTTATGTAGAATAAATATGTTCTAGTGATCTAATGTACATTATGGAGGCTACAGCTGATAATACTCATTGTATACTTGAAATTTGCTGAGAGTAGATCTTAAGTGCTCTCCATTTATAAGAAAAAAATGGTAACTTTGAGAAGAAAAGCTTATGTTTATTAGTTTGACTGTGGCAATTAGTTCGCTATGTATATAAACTACACATTGACTACCTTAAATATATACAATTTTATTAAAAATTAAGAAGCAAAAGTTAAAGATATAATGAGATAAAAATAAGTTTAAAGTAATTAAAATAAAAGTTAAAACATTTAAAGAATTAAATAAAAGAAAGAAACTGGAATTAAAAGTAAATCTAATTAACATTAAAACAAATTGAGTGATTGAACCCTTTTTAATTTTAAAAATATCTTTTGAGGTTTATCTTACTTTCCCTTAGTTAAGATGCAGACAATATTTGGCATTAGATAGCAGTAAATATTTCCACAATTTGACTTGTTACTGACAAAGAAGATTGATAATACTGTACTTATATTTTAAGAGTACATTTATTCATATCCTTTAACTAAGTTATTCCACTTAAACAATGTTCTTTGTTCCAATGGAAAGAAAATAGTATGTACATAAAATGAGTCGTGGTAGAGTTATACTGGAGAAAAAGTCAAATGGTCTTCAATAAAGGAAGATGGGTTGATTAACTAAATTTATATCTATGAAAATAAATATTATTTTCTTGAAATAAATACCAGTTATGAATATTACAAGGTAAAATAAAAACTGGCTACTGTAACTGAGAAAAAAAGTATAATATTATTCACAACGATGACTACATTTATGTACATAATTGCATTAGCATTTAAAGTCCAAACACTAAGTAATATGTTACAGTGGTATGATGATAGTGAACTTGACTTTTCCCCTTTATTTTTTCCTTATTTGTGTGATGTGACATGGCATTACAAAATTTAAAATATTCTTTGGCAAACCTTATTTCATTCTGTCCTTTAGGCTTTCTGACACTAGTTCTAAAGCGTAATGTACCTATGTGTCATTGTAATTGCTTACATTATATTATTATATTATATTCCTTGCTTCCTGGATACTAGAGACATAACCTTGTGAGCTCAGCTTACATGTTCCTTCCTCTAACAATATTGCTATTGCATTATGATACTTTTTATTAGACTGGTTTTTGCACTATGTTAATTAAAGTGGTCAGTTTTTTCGATTTTTAACATTGATACATAAATGATCCTGCAGTATTGTAATATAGTGTCAATTAAATTTTGTCATTATATAATGGGATACATATTCACAAAAACTTTAGCAATGAGAAATGAATGTTTACCTTGTGACATAAATATAATTAAATGTTGTTTATAAACTAGCTTAAGATAAAAAAACTCACCTCCAGAATGAATTTTTTTGTTTGTTCATTGCTTTAATCAGACCCTAGATTTTTCTCTTATGGGTTACAACATTCTATTTCTCTATAATACAGAGGATTAGTCATCTCATTTTCATTTATTTAAAATCTGTTTGCTTGTGGGAGCTGAAATCTTTGTATTTGACAGTTCCAATTAAACACTAATTGAAATTTGAATAATTTGCTACTATAAAATTGAAAAACTCAGTAATAAAACTGACATAATTTTCTTTGCTTTTCAATGAGAAATCAAATCATAGAAATGTTGATAGTGATTTAAAGAAAAATCATGTTTTGTGATGACTATTATTGTTTCTAGCCACCCAAAATAGTGATGACCTTTAATCAGAGAAAAACTGACAATGTGACTACTGCAATCAAATAATCTAGATTACAAAACCCATATGAGCTAATCGTGCTTTGAGTCATTTCTCTCTGGTGATCAATTAATTGGCTTACAGATACAGGAGATTGAAATACTTTTTTTGGTTGAATATACTTGTATATTTCAATGCATCTATTTTTAAGCTTTAAATATGAAATATACTCAAATGCTTCTCTATATGGAACTATGGTTCTTTAGATTCTGTTGGAAAGTAGCACTATTCTTTTTGACAAACAAGTCACAGGACCATATCTGCCATCCATGTTTGAAAACCATATTTTTTCCACAGCAAAGACAGCAGATATTAACACAGAGAAAGAGATATACACATTCATTCACGTACAATATAACATAGACCACTTTCTTAGTCATACACTATTTTTTCCCTTTTTCTGAAAGTTTTCATGACCTGCTCAAAGAAAATTACTCAACCAACAGTTCAAGGACAATAGCATTGGTCTCAGAGTTCAAGAACACATGATCATGTCTACATCAGATCTCAATATTTGTTTTTTGCTCCAGGGATCTATGTACTAATTTAGTAATTTGCACCACCCTCTACCTGGCACTCACACCCTTGCCAAATATGCTACAGCAAAATTAGGACAAGTACATTTCTATAAATATTTCCATATAGAAGGGGAGAATAGAAAACATGTATGAAATTGATCATGGCAGATATTGCGAGGGGTACCTATATTGCCCACGGGATGTGTTCCTGCAGTTAGCCTGGGTTCTGCGCCTTGACAATAGTTTTCTAAAGAGTTGTTTCTATGGTCCTTAGCTCTGCTCTCTACGAGGTTCTTCTTTTTCTTAATAATTATGTACCATGGTTATTTCTGAGTACGCCAGTAGAGAGTATTCTTTCCAAGAGCATTGCTAGCATGTTCAGCCAGCTTCATTCTCATGGAAGTAATAGAACAAATATTATTTTAAATTTTGAGAAATTAGTCTCTTTTAGTCTACACTAGAGTACATTTGCCAGTATGACTTTTATTAAAAACTTAGCAGTCTTTTTAAAAATTTGTTTACAGTAAATTCCACAGATTAATATTCACATCTGCAATCCTTTTAGAAAAATTCTCTGTCTTTGAGCTATTTTTACCTTTAATTATGAGATGTTCTGGTAGAGGCACAATCCAAGTCTCTTCTCACTACACCAATTTTTCTTAAAGAACTTATAGGGAACCATCTTAATAGATTCAGAACTTTAATAACGAGGTTGGTGGAAACACTATTTCTTGCCACAGCATTAATTGATGTTGCTCAAAGGCATCCTCAGTTTTATATTTTGCCACTTGGTAATGAGAATCATGTGTCTCACAACCCTAGAAGTCACTTAAATTTATATATTACTTTATGTACCTCTTAGAAAACTCAACAATTTATTTCTGAGTTCATCTTTCATACATTTGTCAAATGTATCAATTGCAAACAAGAAATATTAGTTCACATTTTTAACCCAAAAACCACAAACTCATTCTCTATATGCTCTGCCTTCTGAGGTATTACTGGAAACTAATATGCCAAATGTTTCACCACCCCATAAAATGAATTTCTATTAGAGCAGCATCTGATGTATATTCTCTACTCCGCTACTTCTGATACTGAAACCAACGCCACATATTTTAAGTTTTGTTTTTCTCTTGTTTTAATGACCATACCAGTCAGCTTCAACTAAAATGTTTTCTTTCTCCCTTCCTTCCTTCCTTCCTTCCTTCCTTCCTTCCTTCCTTCCTTCCTTCCTTCCTTCCTTCCTTCCTTCCTTCCTTCCTTCCTGTAACAACTCCAAAGTCTCAGTTACTTACAACAGTGAATATTGTTTTTTACCAATGTGAATCCTATTGTGGGTCAGCAAAGTCTCAGCTTCTGTTCTCTTCATGTTGAGACCCATGCTGAGAGAATAATTCTTATTTTGGATATTTTGGCCTCATGACATGATACGTGGTAGAAAAGACGCCTGGGAAAAGAGACAAGGCTGAGCCCTGTGTTCATTCTCAAAGTGACTGATGGCACCGATATGCTTGCTTCTCCTTCCAAGGCATTGACAAAGCAAACGTCCTAGAGTCAAGTCTGACACTGTTGATGTGAGAAGTATAATCCTACTCGGAGGAGCAAATAATATTATCATCCTTAGGGTCACAGATTATTATTTAAATTACTCAATTAGCCTGCTGAGTCAGATCTTTGGGGACTCATTCTTCATTAGCCCGCAAACCTGAGAAGAAATGATTTCCTTGCCAAAAAATTAGTCCCAAGTGATTTATTAAAGCCTCTATTGATAAACATGGAGATCCCTTCACCACCTCCTACTCACAATAAATAATTGCATATTAAAACTATTCACAGGAATAATGTCTACAATAAGACAAAGTCTAAAAAACATGCTCGAGTCTTTCTACCATGTGCCTTTTCTGACTTACTTTCCTACCATCCAGTCCTACTACACATGAATATCATTAAAAAAGAATATGTCTTCAACCAGAGAGACATACCAAAGATGAAAGGCCTGCCAGCAAAATGGCAATAATAAGAGCAGAGGCCAATGTGTGAACCTCATCAGTGGAATGATTGATTCTGTTTTCATGTGATGTTATTAGAAAAGAAAATCCTGTTTGCTTGATTGAAATTCTTTTGTTTAAAAATTAAATCTCAAAAAGTAGAATGTATTCTACTATTAAGTTACTCCATTAAAAAATAATTCAGCTTATTATTATTATTATTATTGGATTTTCAATAGTTTTGCATCATACAGAAACAGTTTTTCTGAGCTGGGAACTATAGTATTTGCCTGAAAAATTTTCCAACAGGAGCAGATGCGATGACTGGAACACCATCTGAAATAATTCTGCCATGTGGTAATGCCCCACATTCATACTGACATTTGGGCCTGTGTTTCTTTTAAGAAATATATCTCTTTTATTGTTTGTAACTATGGCTGAAAGTACCCCGTAGTTACAGTGCTGTCAGGATATTACATCAAGATGTCTGCCTTCCAGAAACTTCTAAAGTAATCCATAAACGATTAATGACTTGACTTTACACAAGGAAATAATGTATCTAAATTATTTTGCACACTGGAGTAAATATATGTCATAGCATATAATCATAACATATATTTCTCTGATAGATAAGCTTAAATCTTAAAACTTAAAACACCAAGTTGTCATGATACAATGCCCACATATAAACACACACACACAGAGACAACACACACACACACAAAATGGACCATGCTGAAACACTGGGTTATAGAGCATTCATAAAAATATCCTATTAGCACCATAAACACGTGCATGCTGCCTATGAAATTTTCCTTTCCTTATGGTTTTATTTTGTCATTAAAATGTGATAGTTTTTACACCATTAATACTATACGTTAATAAACATGAAAATGCTGTATATACGTGTATGTGTGTGTGTGTGTGTGTGTGTGTGTGTGTGTGTGTGTGTGTGTGTGTGTGTACTAAAAAATTCTGCTTTGACACTGTTCAGTGTGTGTTCACTTATTAAGCAGTACCTCGTCTTCTTTTTGGTTGAGCTCCTGTTTTAGTTCTTCCACTCGAAATCTCAGTTTCTTTACTTCTTCCTCATTTTTATCCACTCGGTTCTTAGCATGAGTCAGTTCTGCAATTTTTTCCTGGTGTTGTCTGCTTAGTTTATAGTAGGCATGTTGAAGGTTCAATAGTTCCTTTCAAGAGAAAGCAGGGATTACATTATTTAAAATTTACTCTGATAAAGTCAGAAGAACGGCAACTTCTTTTTACAAAGTTGGAAAGCATTTCAGGAAGAATTCAGGTGAGCCTCCCCTTCCTCTGGAATTCTACATTTCTGTAATCAAATATTATGAAAGAGATGCTTTTGTGTTGCTAAAATACAATTGTTGAGTAAATGATCCATTTTTTTTTACCTTATACAAAAGTACTTTTTATGTATGTTTTCCAAAATAGGACATCACATATGCATAAATAAAGAAAAAATGATAAAAATAAATGCAGAAGAGCTATTCATCTAAGTCAGCTGACATATTAAATGATAGACACTATATGCTTTTAATTACTTTGCTGAAGAACTAAGGTTCAGCGCTGAGGCAGTGAGTTGTCACCTAGCACCTCTTTCAATATCACATGAATCTGGCTCAGACACCAGTAGTAAATGACACATCATGTGGTAAAGAAACAGATGAATCTATCATAAATCCATTGGACTGCAAATAAAGCTTGTTATAATTGACACTATGTAGTGTAGGAATTAGCAGTTTACAGTAATTAGCTCTGATTACTAATAATGTTGCTTCTCATATTTAGTTAAAATTTACAGTGCAAAATTAATAATATCATTTCAAAAACATCTTTATTAAACTAGAAAATAAAAAAATAACCTATAGTTTCTCCTAATGTTATAATACTGTAGAAAATCCCAAGGGTATTTCTTTGATGTCCTGAAAAATACTGTCTTAGTACTTTAAATATAAACAGCACAAAGCATACAATGATAAATTATCTTAGGACATCTAAATAGAAAATTGGAAATGAAATCTTCCTTCGCATCTCAAACCAACAGTAATACTAATAAAAATAGATTAGAGATTCAAAAATTTAAAAAGTCATAAAATATTGGAAAATAATGGAAGAAAAAAATGTGGACATGTTTTCCTTTTAATCATTAAGTAGGAGAAATATGAGCCCTAATCATGAGATCAAAAATGATATATTGAATCATAATAAGTATACAACTTGTATATAGAAAATAAAATAGTATGTCATACATAGAAAATGTTATATAACAAAAGACAGGACTTTTACTATATGAAGAGTTAGTTATATAGAGTCTATATAAATAAACTGGACATAAAATATGAAAGAACATATTTTGTAGGAAGGAAAATAGAGTATCTCTTAAATATTGAATGATATTCAGCATCATTCAAAATAGGAGAAAACCTATTCCAATTTATGTAACATTTTTGACCCAACCAAACTATCAACACTATAGAAAATTATAGTAGCTGTCAGTGGTTAAGAATGTGGCAACAGGTGAGATCAGAAGATGTGGGGGTGGATAATAAAAGGGTGATACCAAGGACTCTGTTTTAACTATATAGATGTCAGTTTCCTCGTTGTTTACTGTATGACAGTTTTGCAAGATAATACCCTGGGGGAAACTTAGTAAAGAGTGCCAGACATCCCTGCATTATTTCTTACAACTGCATATTAATCTACAATTATTTAAAAAATGCTCGGTGGCTCATCCTGTAATCCCGCACCTTTGGGAGGCTGAGGTGAGTAGATTGCCTGAGCCCGTGGGTTCGAGACCCGCCTTGGGCAACAAGGCCTCATCTCTACAATAGATCAAAAATTAGCTGGGCGTGGTTGCACGTGCCTGTAGTTCCACCTACTTGGAAGGTTGAGGCGGAAGGATCGCTGGAGGCCAGCAGGTTGAGGCTGCGGTGTCCAGGAACGGCCACTGCACTCCAGTCTGGGTGACAGAGTGAGACTCCAACTCAAAAAAATAAAATAAAATAAAAATAAAACAACAAAAACTGCTTAATTTACACAAAAGCACATCAAGGTATTATTTCTCATGTCTTCAGATTGGCAAAGGCTAAGTATGATAAGATCATCTTTTGGCAAAATGAAGATAATAAAGAGATTCATTCAAGGATAAATATTGGCAATATTTTCAAAAACTAAAAATGCATAAAAACTCTGATCCAGCCATTCTATTTCCAGTAATGTATTCTACAGATACATACAGAGTTATGTAAAATATTGTGTGTGTATGAATATTTATTGCAGCATTTTGTATTTGCTGTTGTTAACAGTGAATACTAGAAACAAAATATTCATGAAATGAGCTGATTTAAACTTAAAAACCATTAAACTGTGAAATGTGATAGGGAAGGCTTTTATATACTTATATGAGGATATCGCCAAAATATACTATTAAGTAAAGGAAAATACTCTGTGACGCATATGGTATTACAAGGAAAAAAAAAACTATTATTAAGTGACTTTTGATATAATACAATTGATGGTAAGTAGGTTCCTGGGCTCTGGAAATCCCAGCATGCCTACTAGAATTCCTGAGGAAGTAAGGCGAGAATATGGTTGAAGGATTGGACTTGGCAGAGAAACTGCTGGCTACTACTCTTTGAAAGTCTGAGAGAGGGAAAAGAAGACAAGGACCACCATGCCTCCAGCCACCATTTCTGCCCTCTGTCTTCTAAATAAAGAATGTCTGCCTCCCAGTATCACAGAAAACATAAGATGTAAACAAAGGGGATATTGTTGACATGGATGCTGCTGTCTTCCAAGTTCTACCTCACTTTCATAGGAGTCAGAATCGCAGCCAATAATATTTAAACTTGGGTGATGCCAGCAAGCAGCTGGGAACACAAAGATTTGGGTTGGACAACTAGAACCCAGAACTCACACTGGTTAGCTGGGGGGTGGAGGGATAGACTTGCCACGGTCATTCAGTAACTGAGCAGGAATATTGTAGTTTATGGCTTTATTGCAGTGTTTTACTGAATTACATCAAATATTGCATTTAAAATGCAAACAGATTTTTCATTTCTTTTCTTCAGAACACAATTTTCAAATATCAAGTTCTATACCTTATTCTTTGACAAAGATACATGTAATAGGGAACATAATTCTATTATTTGGAATGACACTGGGACATTTAAAAAAAGATCTTTCTTGATCTGTCAAACATAAAAGACTTGCTAAAAAAAAAAATGCAGAGCTTAACAGAAAAGTTATAACTTCACAAGCTGATAGTTTTTTTCTCAGGAATTATGCACCTAGTTACGATGGCATAAATACCTTCATGATTTAGCAAAATTATTTCCCAGATCATCAATTAGGTTTGTAAACTTTACTTACACTGATTAAAAGGAAGTTAAAAAAAAAAAAAAACATTTGAGATGTACATATAAGAAAGAAAAGAAGGATGGGGGCCTAGCACAGTGGTTCAAGCCTGTAATCCCCGCACTTTGGAAGGCCGAGGTGAGAGGATTGCCTGAGCTCAGGGGTTCGAGAACAGCCTGGGCAACTTGGCGAGATCTCGTTTTACAACAAATAAAAAAAAAAATTAGCCGGGCATAGTGGCACATAGTTCCAGTTACTTGGTAGCCTGAGGCAGAAAGGTCGCCTGAGCCCAGCTGTCAAGGCTGCAACTGCAGTGACCATGAGCGTGTCACTGCACTCCAGTCTGGGCGACAGAGTGAGACTCTAATTCAAAAAAAAAAAAAGAAAGGAAAGAAGGAAGAAAAATAGGCATGGTTGCTTTCCAACACAAATTCCAAACTGATAGCCTGCCATTATAAGCAGTCTCCCAGCATTCCTGCTTTATTGTTTGGCCTTTTGCTCAGTGGAAGTCTGCTTATCTCAGGCCCAGGAGGTGAATATCCTCAAAGTTTCTTCTCAATGAATGGTAATCAAGCCAGCAGCAAGAGTATCACTTGAGAACTTCATTTAAAGTCTACTAAATATGAAATTGGAGCCCAGTAATCTTGGGTTTAACAAACTTTCTGGGTGTTATTGAGTACCACATTGGCACAAGTCAATTCTAGTAAGTTTTGTTTAATCTCATCAGTGACTATGTTTTTTAAAGGTAGATCTAATCTATCTGAACAACGAGAAATGAGAATTCTCCTTGGGTGGAAACAAATGTTTTAGAATTTTTGTTACTTAAAAAATTTGCAAGGAAGATATATGCCTAGAGTTTAAGGGCAATCCGGATCAATGAGAAGTCCTGCTTACACCTGAGACTGGCAGACCTGGCCCATCCTCAGAACTTAGAGCGATGTGAGAAAATACATTCAAGTTTAAGTAGAGCCAAACTTATAGCCTAATGTATCCTAATTATGTCTATAAAGTGCCTTTAATAAAGATGAAAACTAGATTTCTGGTTAAGGAGAAAAACACATCATTTCCTTAATAAAAAGAATTTTTTTTAGTCAGTTAAAAATGAAAGGGATTAATAATTGTCACTTATTTACTGCATGATACATTCTTCACATAACTTCTCTTTTATAATCCATGTATCAATCTTGTGTTGAAAGTAATATTTTCTCTATTCAGCCTCAGAGAACTGTGTAAATTTCTTATGGTCAACCTAACTGTAATTATTCCTGCACTTGCATTTCATCAAAATATTATTGCATGACTGGCTTCAACCTTGTTATCCAGACTTATCTTCAAGATTTGACAAGTTCTTTGACATTTTGATCATTAATTTATACCTCCTTTCTTTTACTTTCAGCAGAAGAGATGGATTTATTCTTTAATTCTCAAAGCTATGGCCTTTGCCACTACCCATTCATTTTTGTTAAGTTTTGGATAAGAAAGTGATGGAAATCTCCTCCAAACATCCACTTCTTTCTTTTCGTTAATGTAACAGTGAATGATGAACCACAATCCCATGCATGTGTTTGATGCTATTATCTGAAATCTCTACATCCCCTGTGACTTAACTTATAGATGTTCAACTGGAAAGCATCCAAAATTGATGCTCAATGGTTTGTATTTGAAAAGAGAATTATGTAGATAACAAAAATTCTTATAAACTATAGAGCAAGCTTATTCTAATATATTTTGGTGGCAAAATACATAAATGCTATAATGTCATGTATTCATATATACTTTTAAAAAATTGAACATAAATTAAAATGTGTAAAAATATACAGTTCTACAGATTATTTGTCAATATGTATTCTTCAGCAAATCTAAATCTATACAACTGGAGAGTAGATATAATTTATAATCCTTTTATAAGTGACTCTCAATGATGATTTCAGATTTTTACATAGAAAAGAAGCACATAGAATGTGTTTTTATAAACATATACACAGTATTTGTTTCTCAGATAGATTGACTCAGTTTCTAATTATGTAAAATATTTGTTGGAATGTTTTTAATTTTATATATGAATCATGAACTCATATTAGTTTATGTTCTTAGAAATAAAAATATTTCTGTCTAACTAGAATTATTTGTGCATCTGATACATCAAGTATTAAAGCATAAATAATTTTGGTTATGGCAAGCTAACAAAATAAAATATATCTTATTACTTAAAATGATGTAATGAGAGGTTTGTAAATATAAATCAAAGCAGTTTCCGTGCAATCATTTGAAGGAAAAATAAAACAGACTTACAGAAAATGTAAATGTATTATTATATATTATTTCTATGTATTACTTTTTTTAAAGCCAATAAAAATTAGAAATTTCTGCATCTGTAATTTCAAAGTTGCATGATAAAATATACTGACTTGCAGACAATATGATATTCACAATATGATATGTGGTATTACTCTATTTAGAAGAAAGAACAACTTAAAAATTGAAAATAACTTAATGGTCTTTTGAAGCCTTGCTCTACTCCAACTGCACTCAATAATGCTATCAACAAGAGCAGATTTTCTCTTCTTAAAAGTTGACTGTGATACATTTAATTGTTAACACAACCAAATTCACCTACTTAAATATATTAACTAACCCACAATCACCTTCAAATTGAGCATATTATAAAAATTTCTTGTACCTCCATATTTTCAGCATAAATATCACTATATCTAATTCTTACATCAGAAAATACAGAAGTCAGAAGAAAAATATCTTCTACAAGACAAATTTAACATTTATGATACTTGGTACTGATGATATCTTTAAAATAAAAGCATTTTTGTGGTCTTAATTTGTGTCTTCAGTGGGTTAATTTAACATCTTATATGTTCCATATAAATACAGTCACTTAAACCTGGCTATAGTGTTAATACAAGGAGTTATTCACTCAGCAATAATTCACTGTGTCCACCATGCATCGATGATTGTGCTATGCATTTTATATATAAAAGTGAACAAGTTAGATATGATCTCCAGCCCCATCAAGCTTAGAGTCCAGTAGAGGTAACAGATTAAAGATCAATCAAATAAGGAAAAATTGTCAATTGTGACAATTACTAAAGAATAACCAAATGAGTTGTTAAAATAGAGAATAATTAATGAGGGATGGAAGCAGGGAAGATTGGGTGCTGGGAAAATCCTTGGGGTTCTGTGACTCCAAGGTCCACCTTTGGGGTAGAAGGATGTATTTCACCAGCTGCTAGAAATGTTGTGTGACAACAGCTTTCAGCTGACAATCCTTTCCCCTTGGTTACAAAGAGCCTCCTCAACAAGTCCACACCTCTTTTCTGGGGCAGCTTGGAATTTTTTTTTTTAACACAAATTATAACAGTTCAATAAATATTATGCTGAGGTACTTGAAATTTATTCCATAATCAAGAGATTGCCAAAATCTCAAAAGAGAACACAAATATTCATAGCAGGGCTTCAAAGAAAAATTAGAGAAAGTGAGGAGAAAATGAGATCTCATTTCAAACAGATTTTATTACATCTGTTGCAATGGTGAAAGTGAGACTATGAAAAAATGAACTAGGATAGAGAAACACAGATGAATAGCAGTAAGAAAACATTAGAGACATTTTTTGAGGCTAGTTTCACAAATATGTAGTCAGTTCATGGTAAAAGAAAATCAAAATTAGCTTTGTTTTCTATAAGATTAGGAAAATATTGCTTAAATTAGCTCAGTCAACAACAGTCAAATGAACAAGGTTGAGAAATGAGAAAAGTGAACAAGTTTAACTTTCCCATGTTGTTTTGAGATTTTAGTAGGGCATCAATGTGCATATTTTATGTCAAGAAATATGAATTCTCATCTGAATGTAGAGAAATAAGGAGTTAGTTTCTGCAAGTATAGCAATAATGGGAAAATATGTAGAAAGTAAGCATGATGAGCTGAAGCCTAAGAAAATAAATATCAAATTTTGCTGTCTGTCTTGGTATTTATTCAATGCCATAGACAACTAAGCAACTGATCAAAACTATCTATTGATCATCGACTAATGTTTTTTTCTAATCAATTATATCAACATTACCAATAATATTCAAGTTTTGAGAATAAGTTGCCTTGTTTGATAACTTTTATCAAAAGTAATAATAAGGCGAGGTATCAACAATCCAGAGTTAATAGTGCGTCTCAGCAAATGCCATCAGAGACTGGGCTCTTTCCATCCCTCTGTTCTGTCATCCTTTGATCATGTGTGGGCTTTGAGGTCATGTGTGGGCTTTGTCCTTATGCTTGTTGCCTTATAATCACAAAGTATCTGCCTAATCTTGCTGGGCAAAGAGTGAAAGGGGAAGTAGCAATAATAAAAGTGGTTTCTTCTAGTGATTTTTTTTGTCTGCTGATAAGACAACCTCCAAATAATGTTATAGTAGAAAAAAAGATAAAGAGTAAAGCACTGCACACAATACTGAAGAAGTTGTAATCAGTTAAATAATAAGCACACAAAGAACAAAGTTTAAACAATAGAATTTTTCATTTGATTTATTTGAAAAATCCTATTCTTGCACTATTAAATTATGAGTTCATAATGTTATTTTGTATTGTTATATGTCCATTTAGAAAAATGTCCTGGTATTAATTTGATAGACCTAAAATACTATCCTTGTGGAAAAATACTCTGAGATAGAAGTCTGGGGGAGTGTACTCTTTCTTACATGTGTATTCTATGAACAGGTTTTCACTAGAAAGTGAAAAATCAGAAGATAGCAATGGTTACAAGGTGACAAGGAGTTGACATATTGGAGAGGTAATGGTTTTCTAAGCATATAGGAGACTTCAAAATAGATTTTTTTTTTTATAAAGACTTGAGTATTGATGAAAAGGGGCAGAGAGTTAGGTGATTTAACTATGGGCTGACAGGATAAAGATCTTTAAATCCTGGTATAAAGAGATTAAAACTATCTTTTTGTTTTGTTTTTGAAGGAGGAAGGGGGCATAAAAAGTCAAGGAAAACATTGATCAAAAACGTGAAGTGTTCATACTTTGTAGAAGAAAAAATAGCATTTGTCTCACTTGAAGGGGTAATGACAGAGAGATAAATAAGCTAGTGAAGAAAAAATTACAGTCAGGTTGATTCAGCTAATATGTTTTCATCTACAATTAACAGAAAGCAAACAACAAGAAACTGTTTTATCTTCCGTGATAAATCCAAGGTTAGAGTGACTTCATGGTTGGTTAATTTGGCAGATCAATAACCTCATCAAGGACTGGGTTCCTATTTCTGTGTTAAGAACTTTGACTGCCTGTCTTATTTTTCACCAATATTTAGTGCTCCCTGCTGAGAGGGTGATTATACACCCCTGCTGTTGAACTCATATGACCTTTTAATTTTCTTTGGTAAAAGGAATTCAGTAGAAGTGATATTGTTCACCTCCAGGTGGTTGAAGGGTACCGTTCGTCATGCCCTCTATTTTTCTGCTTCTACAATTGTGTTGAAATGGAAGTTTTGTATCTTTGTCACTGCATCATTTGGACAGACATGTAGATAGGCAGAAAACACTTTTGTTTTCGTAAGCCATTGTGATTTTCAGGTTTATTGTACTATAGCCCAACCTAAGCCTATTCAAGCTGATACACTCATCAGTGTTTTTATTTTATTTTATTTTATTTTATTTTTTGATCACCCAAAGTGAAAAAATGTGGTAGCTCTTCAGGACGTCACTTTATATTCAAAAAGTTGAAATTATGTCATCTGAAAATGCTTAAATTCATCAATGACCAGTAAAATAAGCCTACTAAACAAATTAGTCTGATAATTAGGTCTTGGAACTACCCCTAATACAGAAGTGCAAAGGCTATGACAGAGAAAAAAATATATGAAAAATTAGTGTTCTATCAAAAAAGAGGAAAGTGCACAAGGGAATGGATAGTGATCAGTCAAGGATGTCTGTTATCCATGGTATCATTTCTTTGTGTTTCCATCTTTCCTTCCTTCCTTCCTTCCTTCCTTCCTTCCTTCTTTCCTTCCTTTCTTCCCTCCCTATATTCCTCCTTTTATTTCTTTTCTTCCTCCCATTTTTCCTAATTCCATACATTCACTTATTCAATAAATATTTATTGACAAACAGCTAAGAAAGTGTGATCAGCACCAAGGATAGTTTGCAGAAAGAAACAAAAAAGAAAAAGAAAAACAAAATTAGGCATGCCACTTGGAAAGGTTTTACTAGAGGTAATCTAAAGAAGAGATATACAAAATAGCTAACAGCATGAAGAGATAAGGCAAATTTCCTAGGAAAGAGGACATTGAATGTGAAACGTGAAAGTTGGGTAAAAATTACTATATGAGGAAGAAAGATTGAGAGAAAGTCTCTCTAGGCAGAAGCAGAAACACATGCCAAGCCCAGAAGAGAGAAAGAGCATGATACATTCAGGAGGTGCCTAGATTGCAGTGAATGTGACTGTGTGTTGGAGTGCGTGTGAGTGTATTTGTTTGTTGGCTTGGTATACATGGCCATAAATTTATTTGTTTGCAAAACACTCATATGTAGCAGAAAAGATTAACTAATGTCTAAATAAAAGGCTATATCAATATCTATTTTCGGCTCTCTATATGTTGCCAGTATCTCACCAAACATTAAGATTCTTTAGTATGAAAAAACCAATCCATATAGAGAAATAGCAAATCTAGTTATATAAAAACAAGTATTGTGCTTCAGTTACAGATAACCATTCACAAATATAAAATTCAAATTTTCAAATTTGATGTCACTGGTTCTCAGTCTATAAAAATAAGGTCAGAAATAAGACTACTTCTGAGGGTAGTCTTTCTCTTGTTTAGATCTCTTTCTCTTGTTTAGATCCTTATTAATAACTTATTGACTTCATTGTCACCTCTGTAAAACAGGACTTTACGATCCGCTATAACAGTTACAAACTCAAATGAAAGGACAAACAGAAAGACTGGACTGCCAGTGTCTCTGAATAGTTTGGGAAAGAGCAGTGAGTCATAATATTTGTGTGTCTATGTCTAATATTTGTGTGCTATTTGTGTGTCCTTGTGTGTGTGTAATACTGCTCTCTGGGAATAGGCTTCAATTTATACAATATCAATAATATCATATCATTAATGAAATACTTATTAAGAGTACTTAAATAAGTTATGCTAAGTTAGAATAAGTGAATATCTAATCTTGAAAACACATCTCATCGCTTCACCCCAGGAAAAATCAAGATATCCAAGATTATAAGGATTTAACCTCTATCTCTAAGGACTGTTACGTATAGTAAATGTGTATTTTTTAAATGCCTGATAGAGTCCTTCACATATAATAACATGTACAATAAAATGCTGTCTACTTATGCATTTGTTGTTTTATACATAGATTATTTTTATTGCCACAAGAATAAGCTATGTTCTGAACACTGATGGCACATAGCCCTTTAGAGGAACTCAAAAAGAAACATGTTTAATAGATATTCACTATATATAAATTCTTTGTTGAATGAATAGAATATAATTTCAAGCATTTTGTTTTTACAGTTCCCAGAGAGCCTGTAGCATATCAATAGGGAAGATAGTCTCAAACAAAACTATCTGCTACAGCCATTCAAAAAGCACTCTTGAGTTTATAAGTCATTGTGGTACAGTACTAGATGCTGGTGGTAAGTTTGAATCAAATAGTCTCCATTCCTACCCTCAGAGACCAAGCTTTAGATGCTGGTAACTGAATAAGTAAGAGAAGCAGAGTTTGGAGAGTGGATGGTTATGTGGAATAGAAACACATTTGAAGTTTGTGACAAAAAAACAGACATGAGTAATTCTGAAAGTCTTAAATATTTATTAATCATAAAATTTACCCCAGAACTTTTCAACTTAAAACAGAAGCATAATACTGTTTTGATCCCATGCCCCCTCTAGCTATAGCCCAAATTTCTGTTTCCCTTCAAAGAAAAACTTTTCAGAAGAATTTTCTGTAGTTTTTTCATCTACTCTCCATCTCCAATAATTTCTCTCTCTTTTCATTAGTACTTCCTCATCTGAGTCCACCAAAACTGCTATTGTCAAGGTCAGTAATGGTTTCTGGACAGCCAAATACATTGTGCTAATAACTTGAAATATCAATATCAACAATGTTCTCTATTTTATGAGGATTGCAATTTATATGTGTGTATCCAGTTAAATTGTATACTGTGCTCTTGAGTTGTGTTATCCAACTATCTAGTTGATACATACATCTGAATGTCTAGTAGACATTTTAAATGTAACATTATTTATTGAACTAATAATTCCAGTGATACGAGAAACTTAACCAACACCCTTTTTGCTACAAACACATAAAAATGTCATTATAACCTGAGAAAGTGAGAAATAGAACCAAGATATAAACCTTAACATTAAGTGGTTGAGTTTTAATACTAAGTCAGTTCAGGAAATGTGACATTAAATCCAAGTAAAAAATGCAGACTTGTTTCTGCCCACATTGGCATATAAGACAAATTATCATCATAAAGTTAAAAAAAAAAGGAAAGAAAAACTCAGACTAGAATAAGCATTGATACAGAGGTCAGACATTAGAGTAATCACTAAGATGGAAAATCAACCTAATTGACAAGTGAAACCCAAGGAATACAAAGTAGAAATAAATTCCAAGTGACTCAAGAGCTCAGACTATATAGGCCTACAGAAAAATCAATCGCAGGAAAGCTAGCTTGAAAACAAAATTTCAAACCATGAGAAGTAATGACTCAATGTGAGAGGGAGTAAATAAATACAAGAGATTACCAACCCAAGAACTTAAGCTACAAGCAATATGAAAAGTGCCACAAAACAATTCTAATGTCACGAAATGAAAAAAGGACTGTGAATTATTATAAATTAATTGGCAACTGGGAGAAAATAAAGGACATATTTGAAAAAACAAAGTAGAACTTTTTGAAAACCCACATAAAATTCCAGAAATTAAGACGTCAATGGATGAATGCGATAGAAGCTTAGATACTACTGAGGAACGCATTAATTGTCCAGTAGATCAAAACTAAATTATACAGAAAAGTATTCTGAAAAAAATTGTAATATGGTAGAAAAAATAGCAGACAGATATTGAAGTCCAGACTTCTACATCCAACTGCCTACTGATATGTACAGTAGAGTAATATTTTATAAGTCCACAATGGTCAGCCTTGAAGTAAGAGCCACTACTTTGATGCGTTGGTCACAATTCAGGCATGTGGTCACCAGTAAAGGGTAACTGGGAGATTGACTCTATCTATATGTCCAGGAAGATGAGAAAATAAATTCAGTATGCACCTGTGATTCTCTGTCAAAACAACCATCAAATTAATATAGTAAGTATATGGAAGATTTGAATGAAAACTTGACAAATTTGATCTATATAAAATATATGTGAGTATAAGGATATGTCCTTATAACCTCTCCCAAAAAGAATCAATGGAAAAGGAACACATTTTGTTTTGAACTATACATAAATACTTACAAAATTAAAAACCTACTTACAAAAACTCTCAAAAAATTTTTAAAAGTCAAAGAATTCAAATAACTAGAGATGACATTTATAGTCACAAAGTAATTAAAGTAGAATTCAATTTTTAAAAATAGTTTAAAAATTAGTTGGAAATTCACATGAGTTAAAGAAAACAACATAGAAATTACAAGTAAAAGTCCCACGTATACACTGTTCAACATTTAGCTAAGCTCATACCTGTAATCCCAGCATTTTGGGGCAAGAGGAAACTGGGTTCACAGGTTCAAGAACAGCCTAGGCCACTTAGCAAGACCTCATCTCTAAAATAAATCAAAAAGCCGAGTATACTGGTGCTTGCCTGTGATTCCAGCTACCCAGAAAGCTAAAGCGGAAGGATTGCATGAGCCCAGCCGGTTGAAGCTGCGGTGGCTGTGAGCATGTCACTGCACTCTAGCCTGGGTGACAGAGACTCCCACTCAAGAAAAAATAAATAAAAAGATTCAGCTAAACCAATGTTTCAAAGACAATTTATAGCCTTAGATACAGAGGGTGTGAAAAAAATGTATGCACATTTTGAGAAAGGAAAAACTGTATTAAAATTTTAATACTCAGTATATACTGATAACAAAATATGAATACAAGTCATGTTTGACTTCTGCAATTGCATGAGGTGCTCAGAATGGTTACCATCAGCATTCAGACACTTCTGACTACAGCGAACTGAAAGTAATACATAGATAACATCTCTTAAAATGTGTATACCTTTTTTGACACCCTGGTCTTTATTAATTAAAATAAAGATTAAAAATAAACAAGTTAAACTAGAAATCTTGAGACGGTGAAACATAGTAGAGTAAAAAGAAAACTGGAAGCACAAAAATATTCACAAAAATAAACAAAAAATGATTTTTTAAAATAATTACACATAAATTTGATAAAACACTAACAAGATTGATGACAAAAAAATGACAGGAGAGAAAAGTAAACCATGTGAGGATGATTACATGTAGAGTAGATATCTGTAAAATGATTTGAGAAGACTATTCAGTACATTATGCTAATATATATTAAGACATAAAAATAGACAATAATTTAGAAAAATATAACATCAATTGATCTGAGAAAAACTGGAATGAACTAATGACCACTAAAAAGTTGAACAAACAAGGTTTAGAAAACAATTCAGGCTAGTTTTACCAAACCTTAGAAAAATAGGTAACTTGCTCCTACATAAATTATTTCAAAAGATGCCCAAGCATCCAAAAATATATTTAAAATATATAACATTAAAATATCTGTAACTTTAGATATTTTTATAGAAAATAAATATAAATATTTATAAAGTTATAAAATATAAAACATTGATAAAGTTGTATTTAAATATATACCAAACACTGTGTGGATGTACACTGTAGAAATGTAATTTGGCTTAAATACTTGAGAGATCAAACAATCTGGTGATATCTGTCAACTCTGAAGTGGTCCCAAACGGCAGCTCTATTTACTTGAAATATAACCTGGAGAAATTCACTACATTCTTTACAAGGATTTTTAATATGGCCTAATTTGTAAATCAGCATACATATTTATTTATCAATAGGGAATTGTTGAATAAACCTACAGAGCTTCCTACAGCATTTAAGACAAATGAATTAGTTTTGCATTGATCAATGTTCATATATTTACAAAATAATTTATGTGTAAAAATCAAGTTACTCAATTATATATTACAATATCACTCATTAAAAATTGATATAAGGTAACAATATATTTTATGGGTGTACTAATACATAGTAAAATCATACAAATATACACAGAAAGAACATTCACCACTATACCTCTTCACTCCAGAAAAAGAAAATAATACAATGGAAAACGGGTATTTACCTATAACTGTACATGTCTTCCTTAAAAATATCTAAAGTATATATATCAACCTGTCATTATAGTAAATCTCGGTGGTGAATACCTGTTTTATAAAGTTTTTTATTTATAATTTTTTGAAATATTGCATTCTCTTTTAATAACTAAATTCTAGCAAAGTAGACATTTCAAAATTCACCTCAAAATTGCTTTACATCTATTACTCACAGAAAGCTTCGATTCTGACTCATACTTGATTCCTCACTTTATGCTATTCCCATAACCCAAAATGAAAAATCCCTATTAACTCTACCATCAATGTATTTGCAGGGAAGAAAAAGCAACATTTGCAGAGCCTATTGTCTCCGGGTTTCTTCTCCCTTTATCTCCAAATGCTCCCTCCCTTGTCCCAGGCACCAAATTCCTGAAACTGGCTCACCAACAGAGCTTCTCATCTCTGCCCTTGACTTCCACCCTGGCTTCTCTCCATTTCCTCCTCCATACAAGCAGTGTGAAGTTTTAAGACATAATTGAATACTGTCATCCCTGTTTAAAAACTGTCTAATCGTTTTGTACTATAAGCACGATGGCACCCAAACCCTTTTAGGTCTATAAATCTGGTTCCTGATCATTTTCCTGGTTCCTCTCTCCCCGCTCTGGACTCAGGTCTTGATGCCGTTCCAGCTTTGGGGATTGGCAACTCCACTGCTTTTCACTTTGCCCTGAGAACAACGCATGTCTCCTTTATTTATTTATTTTCTGTTTGATTTGGACTCTTCCTAAAGACTTTCCCTGAATGTCTAAATCAATAGTCGATGAAAAAACAGATAGGGAGATGATAAATCACTAGATAGATAAATGAAGTGTTCTCCTTGCTTGTCATCTATCATACGGATCACATGATTTGTTTAATTTTCTTTATGCCTTTTTACTATCATATTATTTTGCGTGTTTATCAGTTTGTTCTTGTCCTTTTGTCACATTCACCTCACAACCTTCTATAAGGCATATTTCCTCAACAGGGATCTTTGGTTTTGTCTCGTTCACTTTTGATGATATAGTGATAAGTAGTGTGTTAACTGACAGACCGACCAACTAAATGAATGTATACACTAAAGTACAATGGATGAGTAGGAGTCAGCCAGGCTCTAGATGTAGCAGAGTTTTCCAATGGAGGTGAACAGCATCAGACTATGAAAAGAGGAAGGTCTTGTGGTAGTCTTTGTTGAAAGCATAGAAAGAGATATATCGAAGTGGAATTATCTTCATCTATTACTCAAAGAAAACTTTGATTCTGATTCATACTTGATTCCTCACTTTATGCTATTCCCATACTCCAAAATGAAAACTATTCAGGTAAGATGGATTTGAACAAGAGAGCAAGGAACAAGGAATGCTTAAACTATGCTAAAGAGATTACTTTTTTCCTGAGATCAGAAAAAAACTAAGGAGTTCGTACTATAACAATAATCAGAAGTGCCTTGCATTCTAGAAGTTCTAGTTACAGTCAAGATTCAAAATGTTGATAGACTCCACTTCCAGAGATTCTGCTATATTTGTGTAGCAGAATCTGTGTGCAGAATTTGTGTGCATGGATCATCATGCATTAAAAATTACCCAGATGATATCACTGCATAAAGATTAAAAACCGCTCGGACCATGTGAAAAGAAAGGGAGGAGGCAGGAATAGCCACATAGAGTCCAGCCAGAGACTAGTGCAATAATCTAAGAGAGGACTCTTACCTTCACCTTAAGATCACTGTCAGTGTATTTTTAAAGTTTGAATTGGCATAAAGATAATGGCAGGTAGCCATTACTTATCTGTATGAGTGAAACAACAAATGAGCATAATCAAAGTATTCATAGGACCCTGTTCTCTATAATGGAGTACAAATGAGATATCCAAACCCCTTTCCCAAGTAATTGTTTAGATTACTTAAATGTCTGTATGTAATGATTACAGGTTATTTTCTTTTATCAGAGAACCAAATGAAACAGAAAGAAAAAGTAAATAAATGAAGATATCCTAACTGGCAAAAATAAAGTCTCTAGATTGGTGTTCAAATGTATCCGGAAATATTGCAGGAAAAAAATTATATTTTTTTCACATATTGTATTTATTTAGCGTCATACTTAATATGTATTTCTATATGTGTATATCCCGAGTGTATCTCATATGCATCACATGCACAGATATAAATTAGTTCTTATATAGGTGAAATAAAAATAATGCGTCTTTAAAATTGTTTTATTTTTAAAGAATATATTAATTAATCATCAATTAAATCTACAACATATGAAATTCTATAACAGTAAGTAATGCATTTTCATCTACTGTAAAACATATCCTGACTCTCTGTGACATTTAAAGGATTCTAAAGTCTTGCAAATATGGCTATTAATCCTACAGCTAAACCACCATGATAAGTAACAAACATAATTTAGCATTCATGCAGCATTTTGTGTCTCTAGAGAACACACAAATATTAAGTTAAACCATTAATGGTTAGTCACCAAATTTGTAGATGGAATCACAAGTTCTTTTCTATCTCACAGGCCCCCATGGGGTAGAGAAAGTGAGCTAAGTGACTCACACTCTGTAGGAAATGCATTACTCCCACACAGTTTTTCTTAAAGCCACGCACACTTAGCTAAATAATGCTTTATAACTAAAGTCTCTGACATTCTCTCTACCCACACTCAGTGTCTGTAATTGCACAAAGCTACAAATGTTCAGAGAAAATGCTTTGTGTTGCTGTTGAAAATGCTTAATTTCATTTGACAAATCAACCTTTTACAAGTTCCCCCATGCAGTCCCTTGTATAAGAAAGTGGCTCTGCACAAAGTAAACTCTCCTGATAGGTAAAGTCATTGCTTTTACTCATAATTCTAGAGAAATAAGTAATTTAAATAAAGCAAATAGACTTGTACATTGAGTTTTACAGACCCAGTGTCCAAACAATTTCTACTTGTACCTGTATAAGAGAGAGAGAGCAGAAAGGCAAGTATAAGAGATGCCAGGGATGTGGTCAGAAAGGCAAATGGAAATAAAACTACATTAAGTGTTCATAAAAATTAATAAGAAGTAACCCAGAGGCCAAGATCAACACATATAGAGGAAAGAAAATTCACAAGAGAGGGAATAAAATAATCCAATAATTAAAAATATATATTGATGGAGAAATGAGTGGCAAGAAAGACATAAACTGCTGAAGGAGATATAAATTTCCATTACATTTTGGGGGAGAAAATAATATATTTTTTTTGAGTTGGAGTCTCACTCTGTTGTCCAGACTGGAGTGCAGTGGCTGCTCCCAGCCACTGCAACCTCGACCTGGTAGGCTCCGGCAATCCTTCTGCCTCAGCCTTCCAAGGAGCTGGAACTACAGGTGCGCGCAACCACGCTCAGCTAATTTTCTGATTTATTGTAGAGATGAGGTCTCACCAAGTTGCCCAGGTGGGTCTCGAACCCACGGGCTCAGGCTATCCACTCACCTCGGCCTCCCAAGGTGCGGGATTACAGGCTGAGGCACCGAGCCATGCTGGGAGAAAATAATTTCCCAAAGGATATCAACAGTTCTTAAACATCCTCTATATTTCATAGCATGAAACTATTCTAGAGAAATATCAATGTTTATGAAAAAGTTTATGTTCAAAAACACTCACTCAGTATTATTCCAATAGTAGACATTGAATACAATCAATAAGATTGAGTCCTAACTGAATAAACTAAATAAGCAAATCTTAAAGTAGATGATTATAAACCTTTAACATATGTGGAAATAACTTTGATGACACAAAAATAATGATGTCAATATAATGGGGAATAAAAAAGCATAATGCACAATTTTATGTCCATAACGATTTCAATTATTTATATATACCTTATACACATTCACACAAACACAGCAACAAGATATACGAGACACCCCAGATAATGCAGGAAATAGGGCTCTTCATTTTATCCAACTTTACATAAGAGCTCAGACTGAGAAGAATAGATTTTTGGTCTCCTTTCCTAAACAAGAAGGCACAAAAAAACAAATAAAATGATGGCTAGAAACAAAATAAAAGGTTAAAAGACCACATATTCACAAAGAGACACTGGAAAGGCCTGTTATTCAGATTCTCTCCTCTGTTCTTGGAAGAAGATAGAATTACTCCCCATGAAGCCAAATCTGGGGGCTCCAAAGAGCAACCTGAAACTCTTACCATGTGTCATTAGGAGCTTGGGGGGACAATGTGGTGCCTCATTCACACTAGAAAGAGAAAAAGTAGCCTGTTGCCATGGAGCAGGGAGATGGCACATCATTAGAAATGGTCTGAAATTTTTCTGAGTTTTTTGGAACAAGAATGTATGAATATTTGGGATAAGCCATGAGTGAGCCCCACAGAGAGCAGCTGGACTTGCATCATTTGAAAACAAAGGAAAAAAAAGCAAACTCTGCTCAAAAGGACCAGTCAGATGGGCAAAGTACTATCAACAGAAAGATTCTGTATGGAAGAGAGTGTGGGAAGAATTCCAAGGATGATGGTGGAATGGTTGGTGGGTAACTTGAAGAGGAGAACACATGCGAGAAAAAGCCAGACCCTGAGCCTCTTATGACCAGGAGAGCACCCATAACCCAAGCAGTTGGACCAGCTCACAACACTCTTGGTTTTCCTCTCTTCCAGCCTCACTCCAGCTCTGAAAGAGCATGAGGTGGCCTCGAGAAAGGAAGAGGGAGTAAAAGGGCAACGTGAAAAAGAGTATGGAAGGATACCTGGCTTACTCACTGCGGCCACTCCCATCTGAGGCAGATGAGAGACTGAAACTGGTAACTGCTGGAACCTGATGTCCTACCTAACGACCTAACAGGCCGGTCAATGTTACCAGGCCAACAAACATATAAAACACACTCAACATCACTAATCATCAGAGAAACACAAAGTAAAACCACAATGAGATATTATACCAGTCAGAATGGCTATTATTAAAAAGTCAAAGAACAACAGAAGCTGGTGAGGCTGCAGAAAAAAAGGAACACTCATACACTAATGGTGGGATTAAACTAGTTAAATTCTATGGAAAACGGTATGAGACTTTTCTATTCTTTTAATTTTTTATTTTAAAGATGTGGGGTACAATTCAGGGTTAGGTATATAAATGCTCATCATGCAGGAACACTTGTTGATGATGTTGCCCCCCCATCCCCTGAGAGTTTCTCACTACTGCCACTCTTTCTTATTGTATTATGATAATTGTTCAAGGTCCGCTTATGAGTAAGAACATATGGTACTCAGTTCTTTCTTTCTGTGATAAATCACACAGTTATTATAGAATCTAAGTCCATCCAAGTTGTTGAGAAGTTCATAATTTAGTCTTTCTTTATGGCTGTGTAATAATTCATCATGTATATGGATCACATTTTTTTATCTAATCCTCTTTCAATGGGCAGCATGAGTGGCTCCATGTTTTTCCTATTGTGAATAATGCATCATTAAACATGCGTGTGCAGGTATCTTTTTCATAGAGTGATTTGGGTTCCTCCAGGTATATTCCCAATAGAGGGATTGTGGGGTCATATGGAAGGTCGATTTTTAGATTTTTTAGGAATCACCAAACTGTTTTCCACAGTTGTACTAGTTTACATTCTCATCAACAGTGTAGAAGTGTTTCCTTTTCCCCACATCCTCTCCAGTGTTTGTTACTTTTTGAGTTATTGAAGATGGCAGTCCTGCCTGGAGTTAGGTGGTAAATTGAATTATCATTTGACCCAGAAATCCCACCACTAGAGATCTATTCTCCCCCCAAAATAAAAATAATGAATTAAAAAAGAATTCTGTACACGTATGCTTATTGCAGCACCTTTTACAGTAACAAAGTCACAGAATAAGCTTAAGTACCCACCCATCATTGACTGGCTAAAGAAAATGTGGTATATATGCACATGGAATACTATGCAGTCATAAAAAGGAACAAAATCATGTCTTTGCAACAATATAGATGGAGCAACATCACCTTAAGTGAACTAAGACAGAAACAGAAAACCAAACACATCATGTTCTTACTTACATGCAGGAGTTAAATGGCCAAAGAGATGGAAATAATATTCACTGAGGACACCACAAAGAGAGGTGAGGAGATGGCTGGGGTTCAGAAATTACCTGCAGGGTATAATGTTCACTATCTGGCAAGTGGGTCACTTGAAATCCATCACGACACAATATGTCCATGTAACAAACATGCACTTGTACCCACTGAATCTAAAACTAACATTAAATTATCTTTTTAAAAATCCAGTATTAATTTAAAGTTATTCTCAAATTATAATATCATATGAAGGAGAAACAACTCATTCAAGACAGTACGGTAAAAAAAGTATAACTGCTTCCTGTTCCATTTGCAACTTGTTCAATTAACCAAACATGCTGTATTCCTATGAGCTTTACAATTAAGTTGATTTGCATTTACTTTTGTATGTTAATCTTAATTTTTAAACTATTAGATGAAAGAAAAAAATCTAAGATATTTTGTCCAAAGATGTCAGTCTTTTAAAGGGAGCTAATAATTTCAAATGATTAAAAAATGTAAAGTATAAAATTTCAAAATATGTGAGTTGAATCTGACACAACAGGCATCCATTAGTGAATTGTGAGAGAATTCTTCTATGGACTCCCAAGAATTAAATAATGCCAGATAATAAAGAACTAATCAGTCCAGTCCAGTATAGACAGTCAAAAAGAGATATGACAGGAGGTGAGACCTAACCAAGGAGAAATAAGCAATTCAAATTGCATGGTGTGAGTACCTAAGTTGAAGAAGAATAATCAAAGGTCTTCACAGCATATGAGTCAGCCATGGAGTAAACACCTAAACTGTGGCATTAATTATTTGATGCATATCCACAAAGATGTTCTACTAACACTTCCCACTCAAGTCCAAAATTAACCTCATTTTAATCTTTTCTAAACTAACTCCATAGTCCTCAAGACAGAATTGTACAATGATTCCTCCACGTAAATAATGCTGAAACATATTAATATATAGTGGCACTTAACCCAAAAATATTTTCAATAATGTAATCATGAAAATTAAACTCATAGCTATCTCATTCATCTGGTGCCATCTTTCTCAGGTATTACATTTTCGAATTTATTCCTAGTGTCTTGGAGTAATTCTTAATAGTGCCCCTTCCATTCTTAAAACTTATTTAATGTAGATGATAAATAATATGTTCTACCTTAATCAGGAACCACAACAAATACTCTCTATTCTATCAGGTGTAGCCTTTCCTTCATTTTGTCCCTTAAGGGATGATTTTGTACTTTTCTCATGACCTTTGCCCTGTTCCACTATACTAGTGATTTGAACATCACCCTAATCAGTGTGCTGTTGGCCTACCTGCTTATATGCGCTCAGATCTACTTCCCCTCAGTTAAAAAAAAAAAAACAAAACACAAAAAAACCACTCTATTGAATTGTAGGGAAATCCACTTTCCAGGGCCCTTTGCCAGCTGGCTTTCAGGTAGGTTCAGCCAATGGCTATCATGGCAGAAGACTAGAGGACAGGTCAAAGGGAGAATCCAGAATATTTATCTTCTGACTACCTAGAGTTGCACCTCTCATGAGAGTTGCCTATTCACTGTGGCAACAGAGTCCTATCTGACAGCCAATTCCTTTGAGAAGGGAAGATCAACAGTAGTTCTATAGTTCTTGTCACAAAACTCCAGTTACAGGGTCTCGCAACACTGTTTCCTGCTGTTGTATCTCTCCACCCTAGTAGTCTTCTCCCTCTTCCCACCATTGCTAATTTATGACTTACCCAACAGCAGTATACTTAGCTTCTCAGTTTATTCATTCCTTTTATTAAATTCTCTCTGTTTGCAGACCTGGAACATTTTCTATTTGCTTTACTGGATCCTGACAGGTACAGAGTGTATGTTTTATGCGGGAAGTAGTTTTCTCTTACTCAAATTTGTGTCTCCCAGTATCTGCAATGACTGTTACCTGAAGATGGTATTCCAAAAGAAGTATGTTGAACTGAAAATATGAAATGATATAGAAAAGACTGAAAATGATTCATTTCTCTTGCACTGAATTTAAGCATTCCTAAAACTATCATATAGTGTATTATTAAATAATTACTGTCCTTCAAAACTTTACTCTTCCATGGAATACCAAAATGCACTGTCATTTATGATAGAGCACTTGCTCTGAGAACAAAATGAGAGATTGCAAGTGTACAACTGACTAGGCCTTTCAGACTTTTATTTTCTGTTGAAGTAAAATTTATTTAGAGAGCCACAAAGGTAACTCAATTTTTAAACCTGATTTGAGAAAGAGTATATATTATTCACAAACTCAAATTATCTCCAGAACATAAGAATTAGACACTTATATATACATCATTAATTAAATTTTAATTCTATAGCTGGCCCCATATTAAGAAATCAATATATATTACCTAATCAAATTATCAAAACTATTCTGCAGGTCAACATTAACTAGTACATTAAAGTGCTGTCATCGAAAGTCTGAGAATATTCAATAGTTTAATGTGGTGATAAATTAAGGGCATACAAGTAGATCATTCAGTGTGGAATATTTGAGTTTCATATCTCACTTTGTGCTGGTATTTCTAAAAGAAAAGCACCAATGCTAATATGAGATAAATTATTAAAATAAAATTGCAAAAATAAGTGATAATTTATCTAAGACTAAACATATTCACATACCTAATTTCTATAGGTCACCTGTCATGTGAGGGGTCTCCAGCTTTGCTCCAGGGCTAGCCATGAATTCAACAATGTGATATTACATGGGTTAAAAATCGAATTTCTGGGGGGAAAGAACACAGTTTAAAAGCTTGGATCATCAAAAGAAGAAAAGGCATAGATCTCACATGTTTCAAAGTTTCCATGGAAAAAATTGCCAAAGCTAAGTGCTCTGCTGGAAACTCTATATGGCTTGTCCTCCAGTTAATTGACACCTGCTTCCTACAGATCTATTCTGCAATGTCTATCATTTTGAATTTGTGTTCTAGTTGTTTACACAAATAACATACAAATGCCAAGTACTAAGAGCTTAAAACGCTTAAGAGCTATAAGAAGATAAGAGAGGGGTGTGTTGGGGTCAGCCTATAGTGCCTCATAAGAGAAGCAACTGTAAGTTTTTTAGTGAACTTTTGTGTTACAAAAGTAACAGAGTCCTGGCCTCAGGTATTTCATATTCTACTAGAAAAAATAAATGAATAGTGTACATTAAAATACAATGAGTGTGAATATTTAACTGAGAATGGTTACTATAGATAAATTGGGTAGAGAAAATCTTAAATTTCTGGTACAAAGAATCTAGCCCCTGTTATCTGGTCAATTTTACCTATATGGGCTGCAGCTATTACCTTTTTTAAAATTGTTAATGCTAAAGAACAGGAATTTAAATTATTTTAATATCTTCTATCCTCACCAATGAATGTCTTTTATTTTTACATAATCTTTTCATCTTTGATTTATGAAGACTAAGTCTTTAGAAGGAAAAAGTAAATCTACAAATATGTTATTCATTTTAATGGCAAATCTCAGTATCCTCCCTAGTTCATAATCACAGATATTGTTTTTATATTTTGAAAATATGTGGATGCCATAATTACTAAAGTAAAAATCATCCAGGCAAAGCATATGCAGCAGATTGTTAAGTAAAACATTTTCATTCAATATTAAATAGGGCTAAAAGTCTTACATTAAACATTACCCAAAGTATTTGGAGCCCTAGATGTTGCACTGTCTACTCTCTTTATATATATCTTAAATCAATATTCTCTTAAAAATACTTGGCGGGATGGGTGGTGGAAGAAAATAGTGACAGAGCCAGTCAGACTATGCAAGTCCCCATGTGAATGAGTGTGTGTATGGACAATTGTGCATACATATCTGTGAGTAAGTGGGCATGTGAGTGGTTGATTGAGTGGGGGGTTGGGAGCAAGTGGCCAGGCCTCTCCTGGTGAAATGACTGGTGCCTCAGCTGCTCTTCTTGCACCCTGCTGCTTCCCGGGGTGGAGAAGTCAAACACCATTTTGTAAAAATCAGCAAAGCCCTTCCCAAAGCTGCCAGGAGCCACTGCCAGCTCCAGGCTTGGCCTCACCATCAGAGTGTCTTGCTGGATGCTGGCAGTAAAGGCTGCAGAGGAAGCACAGTGAAGAAGCCAAAGGCAAAGTCCCACTGGAGAAGACCAAACAGGCAACCAGCCACCATCTTGAAAATGGACAGGGGAGTGCTCTGGCTTGCTCACCATGGAGCGACAAACCTGGTCCCTGGGACCAGCAGGTTAACTACTCATGGACTGATCATGACTCAGAGGGAATATCCTGAAAGCACACACTTTGGAGGAACAGAATGAGTGCTGAGTCTCTGGTAACCCATCCCCTACCCTGATTCAACCATAGGACAAAGGATATGACCAGAAAAGTATGAGGAAGACCCCTGAAGAGATCAGTGGTGAGTCTGGGGCTGACCCAAGTCCCTCCTCCCCAGGAGTCCTCTGAACAGCACATGGGAGGGACACGACTGAGAGGGACAACCCCAGGCAGAGCCTGGATGTCAGCTGCAATAGGAGGACTCTACTCCACGATAAGCCTGGCTGGGGCAACCCCTTCCAACCAGTACCTGGAGAGGAGACAATCCCGTATCTCCCCACAAGAGGGGATCCTCCTGACCATCTGAGAGTGGGAGTGGAGGACTAAAGCCCTGCACACCCCACCGCACCCTCCTCTTCCTCTGGGCCGCAGACTGGGGAGATCTTGAATGTGGCCACAGCTCTACTGGAAAAAACAAAGAGGCTTCCCTGTGAGCAGCTGAGAGTAACAATTACAGAAGCTGCCACAAGAGGGCAGGGTTTTCTTAAACATTTTTTTTCTTTGTGTGTGAATGTCTACATGAGGGTTCGATTTGCATTCCTCCCTTTCCTCCAACTTTGTCTTCTTCTCTTTTTTTATTTCTTTTTTTTTTGTTTTGTTTTTTTGTTTTCTGTTTATGTGTGCACATGAATGACTGAGTGTTTACCTTTCAGTTTTTTGGTTCTTCTCTTTTTTAAGTTTAATGTGTGTGTGAATGTGTGTATGAATGTTCGATTTGCATTCCCCCTTTTCTCCCCCTTATCTCCTTTTGTTTTGTGTTTGGGGTGTGTGTGTGTGTGTGTGTGTGTGTGTGTGTGTGTGTGTGTGTGTGTGTGTGTGTTGCTTTGGTTTCTCCATTTGTTTTTCTTTTTTTATTTCTGTCTGTCCTATTTCTTTCTACTTTTCTCTGTTCTCCTTGATGCTGATACTGTATCTTGGATTCAGAGGGTGCACACACATATCCATTATATCATCAGATAGAGTGGTGGTGGGGAGTGGGTCTCAGTGAACATTGTGATGTGTAAGTAGTTTCTGAATCTTAGCTCCCCATCCTCCACCTTATTTGACTGTTAAAACTCCAAGAGATAGTGAAGCTTCTCACTCTCAGCCCTGTTTCAAAATAGAACAAATTCAGACCCCTTATTGGGGAAGACTGGAAGGCTGAATAAACATCAGAGGAGAAAGCCCTTCCCACTGCCACTGAATAATGGAACTAAATAGAAAAGAAAAAGAAAGAGATCTGTCACAAAAAAAGAAAAATCAATGGAAGAACACAAGTAATTCCCAGTGTACCAAAGAGAAAACACCTGGAAAATCAGACCTGTGAGCTCAAATAATGGAAGTCAGCAACAACTGGCCATAGAATACAATAGGAATTAGGGAATGGATGGAAAGAGTGAATCAACTTAACAAAGACAGGATACAACATTGAATGAACTAATAACAAGATTTTGGCCATAAAAACTTCATCCAGGAAATAAATAAAAAGATGAACATAGAAAGCAGAATTAATCAAACAGAAGAAAGAATCTCAGAACTTGAAGACCAAACCATGGAATTAACCCAATCTCTAAAAACAACTGAAAGAAAACTCAGAAAGAAAGAGCAAAGCCTCCCAGAGATGTGTGAGTACATCAAGAGACTGAACCTAGGCCTGATTGGTATCCCAGAAGATGAAAGAGAAACAGAGAACAACTTGGAGCAAGTATTCCAGAAGATTATCCAAGAAAACTTGCCTCATCTCACCAGTGATGTGACCATCCAAACACAAAAGATACAGAGAACGCTGGTGAGACATCAAGTGAGAAGACCAACTCCTAGACACTTACAATTTGCCTACACAAAGCAGGTACAAAGGAAAAAAATCCTAAAGGCAACAATAGGGAAATGTCAGACTACCTACTGGGATGAACACTCAGAATAACAGCAGACCTACTGGCAGAAACATCACAAGCTAGAAGGGACTTGAGCACAAATTTCAAAATCTTCAAAGATAAACGATTTCAATCAAGAATTTGCTACCCAGCCATGTTAAGCTTCACTAGCAATGGGAACATCTAGTCCTAAGAGATCATGTAGCTTCCAGACCAGTTCTACAATAGACACTTAAAAATATATTAAGCAAAGAAGAAAGACAAAAAGGAATGATCACGCATTTCTCAAAAGAACAAGAGAACAGAAAATCAACAGAAAAAACATCAAGACTGAAAACCTTGACAACACATACATAAATCAACCCAAAATTTAAAATAAAACAAACAAAGCAAAAAATTTATAAGAACCTCATGAAGGAATATACATTCACATTTCAACAATCACCCTGGATGGGAATGGACTAAATGCACCACTGAAAAGACACAAAATGGCAAACTGAATATAAAAAAAAAACCCAATAAGATGCTGCATCCAGGAAACTCATCTCAACACAAGGGATGCACATAAACTCAAAGTTAAAGGATAGAAAACAAATTTCCAGGCCAACGAGTCACAAAATAAGACAGAGGTCGCAATCTTAATTGAGGGGAAAAAAAATCCTTTACATTATCAAAAATTACAAAAATATGGAAGGACACTACAAAATGATAAAATGTTCACTCTATCAACAAGAAATGTTCATCCTAAACATATATGCACCCAACACAGGTGCACCAGTGTTTATAAAGCAACTATTGAGTAAACTAAAAAAAGTTATTGACTCTAACTATTATAGCTGGGGACTGAAATACCCCATTAACAACTCTAAATCTATCATTGAGGCAAAAAAGAAAAAAATCAACAAGGAGATCCAGAAACTCAACTTGACACTTGACCAAATAACTACCCCACAGAACACTCCACTCAACAGCCACAAGATGCACATTCTATTCATCACCACATGGAATGTATTCCAGAATCAATCACAACCTTGGCCATAAATCAAGCATAAACAAATTTCATAAGATCAAAATACTGTCATGCACCTTCTCAAACCACAACAGAATTTTTTAAAATATCGAAACCAAAAAATTTCCCCCAAAGGCATGGATACTATACAGCATGATACTGAATGACTCCTAGGTCAAAATAGAAATTAAAAGATTGCTAGAAACAACTGAAAATGAAGCAACATATTACCAGAACCTCTGGGAGGCTATGAAAACAGTTCTAAGAGGGAAATTTATATCTCTACAAACACACATCAAGAAAGTGGAAAAATCCCAAGTTAATGCCTAAAAATTACCTAAGGGATCTGGAAAGACAAGACGGCAAAAACCTTGACTTTAGCAGAAGAATCTAGTTCACCAAAATAAAAGTCAGAATATGAGACATAGAAGACAAAAATATCATAGAAAAAAAAATCAACAAAACAAAGAGCTGACTCTTTGAAAGGCCAAAACAAACTGATATACCCCTAGCCAGAATGACCAAAGAAAAGAGAGAAAAAGCTCAAATAAACACAATTAGATATGTAAAAGATCAAATCACAACTGACACCGAAGAAACACAAAAGATTATCAGAGATTACTATGCACACCGGTATGAAAATAAACTTGATAACTTAAATGAAATAGAGGACTTTCTGACGTCACACACCACCAAAAGTTGAAACAAGATGACATTGAGACACTGAATAGACCAATAACAACACAGGAAATTGACTCCATTATAAGAAAACTAAATTTTAAAAAAAGTCCTGGTCCAGATGACTTTTCAACAGAATTCTACAAAACAGACAAGGAGGTGCGGATACCAATCTTATTGAAAGTATTTCAGGCAATTGAGAAAGGTAGAATTCTCCCCAAATTATTTTTACAAAACTAACATCACATTGATACGTGAACCAGGTAAAGATCCAACAAAAAAAGAGAACTACAGGTCACTATTCCTGATGAATACAGATGCAAAAATTCTCAACAACATTCTAGGAAATCAGATCCAACAACATATCTCAAAAATCATCCAAGATGACCAAGTAGGCTTCATCCCTGAAATGCAGGGATGGTTCAACATCCACAAGGTCATAAATGTAATTAAATACAGCAACAGATGTAAAAACAAGAACCACATGATTATCTCATTAGATGAGGAAAAAATATTTCATAAAATCCATCCCTTCTTGATAAAAGCCCTTGAACACCTGCATAGTAGGAACATATCTCAAAATAGTAAAAGCCATTTATGAAAAGACAACAGTCAACATATTGCTACATGGGCAGAAATTGGAAGCATTTCTCCTGAAAACTGGAAGAAGATAAGGCTGCCCACCCTCACCCCTCCTGCCCAACATTGTGTTGGAAGTCCTATTTAGAGCAATGAGACAAGAGAAGGAGATCAGGGATATCCAAATAGAAAAAGAGGAAGTTAAGTTATCCCTCTTTGCTGATGATCCCTCTATACCTCAAAAATCCAAGAGTATATGTCAAAAACTTCCTTATACTGATAAAGGACTTCGGCAAAAACTCAAGGTACAAAAAAATGTGCAAAAGACAGTCATATTATTATACACCAACAACAAACAGGCAGAGAACCAAATAAAAAGCACAATCCTATTCACAATAGCAACAACAACAAAAATCTGAGCATCTTCCTACCAGAGAAGTGAAAGACCTTTACAACAAAACTACAAAACACTCCTCAAAGAAATCCAAGAAGACACAAACAAGTGGAAAAATATTCCATGTTCATGGATAGGAACAATCAACACTGTTAAGATGTTCATCCTACCCAAGGCGTTCTACAGAACCAATGCAATACTCATTAAATTACCAACATCATTCTTCTCAGACCTGGAAACAACCATACAAAAATTCATATGGAAACATAAATGACCATGAATAGCCAAAACAATCCTCAGCAAAAGAAACAAAGTAGAAGGTATCACATTTCCAGACTTTTAACTTTACTGTAACGCTACAATAATCAAAGTAGCCTGGTACTGCTACAAGAACAGGCATATAGACCAATGGAACAGGGTAGAGATTCCAGAAGCAAAACATCAATTTCTCAACCAATTCATCTTCGACAAAATCTCCACCAGCAACCACTGGGGAGAGGAGAGCCTATAAATAGCGCTTGGAAAAACTGACTGACTACATGCAGAAGACTAAAACATGACCCCTGGCTGGGCATGAAGGCTCAGCCTATAATCCCAGCACTTTGGAAGAATGAGGCAAGAAGATTGCCGGAGCCCAGGGATTCGAGATCAGCCTGGGCTACATGGTGAGACCGCTTCTCTACAATAAATCAAAAAAATAAGCTGGGCATGGTAGTGTGCACTTGTAGTTCCAGCTACTTGAAAGACTGAGGCAGAAGGATTGCATAAGCCCAGCAGGTTGAGGCTGTGGTGGCCATGAGCATGCCATTGCACTCCACCCTGAGTGACAGAGTGAGACTCCAACTAAAGAATAATAATAATACAATAAATAAAACATGACCCCTAAATATCACCAACACAAAAACCAGGTCTAAGTGGATGAAAGACCTAAACATCAAACCTCAAACAATAAGAATCTTAAAAAACACAGGAGACAGCCTTTGGAAATCAGAGTAGGCTGATCAAAATCCCAGATGTCCATGCCATAAGAGATAAGTTAGACAAGTGGGACTTCATTAAACTGAAAACCTTCTGCAAAGAAAAAGAAACAAGAGATCAGGAAGACAGCCCACAGAATGGGAAAAAATATTTGCCAACTGCATATCTAACAAAGGCCTAACATACAGGATCTATAAGGAACTCAAACATGCCAAAAGGAAAAAAAACAAACAACCCCATTAAAACATGGGCAAAAGATATGAATAGACACTTCTCAAAAGAAGTTATATGGGCAGCCAACAGACACATGTAAAAGAGCTCGGCATCACTAATCATCAGAGTAATGCTAATCAAAACCACCTAATCTCAGTAAAAATGACTATCGTTAATAAAACAAAAAGTGACAGATGTTAGTGAGGATACTGGTGGGAATGCAAATTAGTTAAACCTTTATGGAAAACTGTGATGATTGCTAAAAGAAGTAGAAATTGACCTTCTATGTGACCCAGTAATCCCCCTACTAGGGACATACCCAGAGGAACTCAAATCATTCTACAAAAAAGATACCTACACACACGTTTATTGTAGCACTACTCACAATAGCAAAAACTTGGAAGCAACTGTGCTACCCATTAAAACTGGATGGATAAAAAAATGTGGTGCATATACACGCTGGAATATTACATGTACATAAAGAAGGACAAATATATGGACTTCACAGCAACTTAGATGGATTAGAGTCTATCATACTCTGATTTATGATAGAAATAAAGAACTGAGTACCACATGTGCTCATTCATAGGTGGACCCTAACATAATATGATAAGAAAGGAATTGGCAGAGGCAGGATACTACTAGGGGAGCGAGGGGGAACACAACATCAATAAGGGTACCTGATCTCAAACCAGGCAAGGTGGGGACTAAAGGGAAGCCCAAATTTACCTGGTATTAACCACTTGTATATCTAATCCTGAATTGTACCCCACATCTTTAAAATAAGAACAAGAAAAGAAATACAAGTATCAAACTGAAGAGCAAAAAATACTTGACCAACTTAGATGCATTCTGCCAATAGAATCAATATTTACAATTTGTGTGTTAAGGATCGAATAAACATATTTATTCCATAATTTTGATAAAATATTTTTTCACTATTTTATAAATTATTGAAATGCATTTGTGTTTCTCAGTCGGTGGGAGGCCCCATGTTACATACACTGACATTCTCTACCACATCTAATACAATTGCAGGAAAGAGTTCCTTCTGTAGTGAAAGCAGCATATTTCTGCCAAAAACACAAGTGCACTTACCAATGCAAGAGTGAGGCAGAAATAATGCAATTTTATATAGGAAGGCAATTCCTTTTGGAGATTTTTCTTGAAAATGATATAAAATCAATATTATTGGAATTTATTTTGTTATTTTTGATTTTCATTATTGCAATTATGATTTTTTTACTGTTCCCCAGACTCATTTTTTTTCACAACTTAAACCATACATATTGGCTTGTAAAATAACGAATTTGGAAACATTTGCTTGAATTCATATATCCAATCAGTCCAATGCTCTGTGTACGTTAATTTATGGAGTCAGTTTATACAAGGTGAGGAAACTATTCCTGCAGTTGCATCAAACCATTTGGTCCACTAAGACCTCACTTAAGCTGCCAACTTACATTTTCTCCTGCTTAAAATTTTTTTGGCATCTCCACTGATCAAATTAACTGGGCAATGGCCAAATGTCCACTTCACTTTGGCATATAGATAAGGGTTATGAGAGTGAAAAAACGATTTACTAAATGTCTGAACTTTACTAATATCTGAAAGACTTCATATATTGACCCAAATTACATAAACTGTACAAAAAATAACTTAATCACCCCTCAGGATTATTCTCAAATTAATGTCTACTTCCAGTTTTAGAAGAAAAACAAAAGATGCTACTGAAAATGAAAATGAAATAATGTGAAACCAAATAATCAGATGATAAGTCACCCATTTTAAAATCTGTATCTTATTCACAGTACAAATCTTTACGTTTTGTGATGCTATCAAAAAAATACATGAATACATTTTGCAATTTGTATTTACATATAGTTATATATGCATAATTTAGTGGGAAATAATATGAGTACATTACTTTATAAGGCTAAAAGATACATTATTAAAATGTTGCTATAATATTTCACTAGATTCTCAAACAGTTTTCTTTTTTTTTTCTTTTTTTTTTGAGACAGGGTTTTACTCTTTCATCCAGGCGGAGTGGTGCAATTACACTATTATAGTTAACTACGGCTTCGACTTCATGGGCTCAGGTGATCCTTCCCCCTCAGCCTCTGAGGAGCTGGGAACACCGGCACAAGTCACTATGTCTGGCTTGTTTTTGTATTTTTTTGTAGAGACGAAGTCTTACTCTATCACCCAGGCTAGTCTTGAACTCTTGTACTCAAGTGTTTCTCCTGTCTTGTCCTCCCAAAGCACTGGGATTACAGGCATGAGTTCGTGAGCTCAGCCCATTTATTGAATATTTTCCATTGGTGACTACTATCATGACAATTTTCATGGAAGGAGATTATAGGCTAAAAGGAAAAATAATTATAATTACTAAAATACAATGAAGAAAGCAAACTGGCTTAGTAACAAAAAATGGGAACTATTTTTAGTCATCATATAAAACTAAAGCATAACTGTTAGCTTTTACTAAAAAATAAATAGTTTACAAATGCACTAAAAATTAAAAATGGCTTTGATGTGTGGTAGAAGATAATTGGATAGCATCTGTTGTCTTTAGAGAGGGATATGTGTTCCTACCTCTGCCCTCTCTCTCCTTTCTCCTCCCTCTTTTTTTCTTTCTTTTTTTTTTTTTTTTTTTTTTTTTTTT